>NW_017671297.1:223142-318745 GCF_001879085.1 Nicotiana attenuata | reverse complement strand
ATTGAAAGGCTTACCCAAGGCCGGGATCAAATGTCTGTAGTAGGCAGGTCCCTGGGCCTGTAGAAAAAGCTTAGCCATTTCTTCTTCGCTGATCGGGGGACTTACTTGAGCAACTTGCTCCCTCCATCTGAGCACAAACTCATTGAAGCTTTCCTCCGGCCTCTTTTCCATCTTAGATAGCAAGGTGCGGTCTTGGGTAACACTTGACTTGCATTGAAAGTATCGGACAAAGTCTCGAGCCATGTCACCCAATGTAAGCCACCCCTCGACATTTTGACGACCATGCCAGTCCAAAGCTGCCCCAGTTAGGCTTTTACTGAAATATGCCATCATCACGTCATCTTTTTCTCCGACAATCCTCATTTCTTTGCAATAGACCCTCAGGTGGGCTACCGGGTCTCCACGCCCATCATACAAGTTGAAGTTTGGTACTTTGAATCCTGCGGGCAGGCGGGTGCCATGTGGCACAATCAGTTCTTTGCAAGTCATGCTACCCTGGCCTCCCACTCTTCGCTTGTCCCTTAAGGACAGTTCTATGCTTTTCAGCTTTCTGGGCGTCCTATCTCGTCCTTCTCTTCCTGTAACCTTTTCATTTCTATCATGGAGCTCATCTCGGGATATGATAGGAGGGCAATTTTAACTGAGGGATGAGCGGTGGAGCTACTAGGGTAGTTGGGACGAGTGTGATAAGCGGGTGTGTCTGGAGAATATGGAGGATCATCTGGTATTGTGTTGGGAGTTTGGGTAAGGGTAGCGTCCGAGAAATTTAGTGGTGGCGGAGGTGGCGCCTTCCCAGTCATCCAGGCTTGATAGATGTCTGTCATATGTTGTCTTAGCATCCGCACCTCTTCAGCCAACCCATTATCTTGTTCCACCAACTGTTGTCGAGCACCAGTATCAACCAACTCAGTTCTCTTGTTGTTTGCCATTGCCTTTTGTCCTTGTGTTGTACAGAAGAGTTACCACTTTCAAACCACAAACCAACCACCTTTCTGGAATTGGAACAAAATGAAACCATCACGTTAGAGTTAGGGCAACTAACACATTGGTAGTAGCTTTTGATCGGTCGCATGCGTCATCCCGGCTTTTCCTTATTTCCGATTGTAAACTCTTTCTTCTTATGTTCTCCTTCTTGTTTTTCACTCTTGCCTTTGTCTTCTCTCGTTTCTATTTCTTTCCTCTCTTGAGTTTTGTTTATCCGCTCTGTTCTTTCCTTTTTGCCTTTTGTGGGTTTTCCTCTCTTTTCTTCTTTTTTTTTCTTTTTTTTCATTTTTTTTTGGTTATGGTCGAATCCTATGGAGATTGCCTACGTATCATGACCCTGCATGAATCAGACCAAGCGTAGTTCTTGCAAAGTAGAAGCAAAAAAATTTTTTATTTTTTTTTGGATTTTCAATTTATTGATAGCAAGTATGTCTATTACATAGACTCAAAACTGACAGATTAAACAACTAACAGACTCTAATGCAGAAAAGAACTACCGACTCCACCATCCCTATTCCATTTAAACGAAAGTACGGACTCAATCAACTGATGGACTTTTAAGGAAATACGGACTCCAGTAGAAAAGGAAATACAGACTCAAATGATCAACTCTGGTGGAAAAGGAAACACAGACTCAAAAGACAACCACGAATGCATTAAAGCTCCTGGCGCCCGCGGGACATCGTTCGGTCTCGCCGCGGGCCTATATGCAAGTTCCCCTTTTTTGAATCGTGCTCATCCTGCACATTTATTAAGGTGATTTAATCACTTATTTTGACCTAAAAGAAAACAAATGACACTGTTTTTGTTCAAATTTCCAATTTTAAAACAAATGGCCGGTTTTGCAGTTACGGCCTTTCAACACTTCGGGGAGAAGATTTTAAGGCTGTGCCTGCTAACCGTTGAAACTGACTCAGGGTGGCTGTTCTTGCAAAAACAGCCTTCCGGCGCTCTTTTGGGACATTCGGCTTATTTTGAACAAGAATGGCATCACCCGACTTATTTTGTGACAAAATTAAAATTTTGGTATTTTTGGCTATTTTTGCAAAAGGGTGGTTGGACCCGATGAGGGTTGCCTACGTATCTCACATCCGGTGAGAATCAAACCAGCGTAGTTCGGTCGAATAAATCTAACTGTTTTTGAAAACACCCCTAATTTGAAAATAAAACCCCCTTTTTTTTTGTTTTTTTTTCTTTTCTGAAAGCAAGACTCTTTTTGTAATTTCTTTTAGTGGCAAATAAACTAAGCTAATTGGAAAATAAAACTCCTTTTGCTATTCCATAAGACTATCTACTTTTCTTTCTTTCTTTTTTTTCGTTCATTTTCTCAAAAATCCGACAGCATTTCAGCACTTACTTGGCCATTGGTTTTTCTAGCATAGGTAATTAACTCTCCACACTGCTATTTTCTCTTTTTCTCTCTCTTTTGTTTTTTCAATATTGCCCAGATATTCAAAGTCGGTCAGCATGCGAGTCCAAAACAGATAAATGCACAAGCAGGATGCATCAGGATGGTCCATTATTCCGGGTACACATGTCCTAGACGGACCCAACCCCTGTATTGAGTCCCCTAAGTCATATGCACGTGATGCAAATAAGCGTTCCTACTAGGGATCCGGCATGAAGTCAAGTTCTTCTAGGTTCAAAACCTGGGTATGTGTTCTAGACTGTGTACCCGAGCGGACAACTCGAGTCGAGGAGGGGGCTACGTACCGGGAACCAAAAGGCCATCCGGCTTAGTAACTTGTCCGGCCTCTTTCTTATTTCAGGGTATTGACACTAACAGAATAGGGAGTCTCAACCAGTAAGCACATCCCCGGAGGTGAGAAGAGAAAGGTTTCGGCACAGTTTATATACAATTCAGATAATATCGAAACAGTAAAAAGCAACATTTTGCACATTTAGCATGAAACATGTAGGAAAATCAGATAAAGCCAAATACAACAATATATCTAAGCTCGAACTCTGAACCCCGAACCAGAGATTCTGGGTTCGATCCCCAGCAGAGTCGCCAGAGCTGTCACACCTCCTTTTATTTACTACACCCCGCAATGGGTGTATAGGAGTTTTTCCACTTAAAGGACAATCGGAACGGGATTTATTGTTAAAATTCAGAGTCGCCACTTGGGAGATTAATGGTGTCCCAAGTCACCGGTTGAATCCCGAACCGAGGAAATTATGACTCTGTTAACAGTCAGCGAACCAGAAATCCGGGTAAGGAATTCTGTTAATCCGGGAGAAGGTGTTAGGCATTCCCGGGTTCCGTGGTTCTAGCACGGTCACTCAACTGTATTTGATTTTATCTGATTTCGAAATACGTTCTAGCTTATGTGCTCTTATTAGTAAACCGCTTTTATTTTATTTATTCGATTTTTAAACGAATTGCAACGTCGTAGAAATGCGCCCCAAACCACGTCGCACCAGTGCACCCGTGATTGTTAACACATTTCGACTTCGTTGAGATTGGGATTTGGGTCACATAAATCTGCACCCGTGTTTAGGAAGGTAGAATTATCAAAAACGCGCCTAAAGTGACTAACGCGTTATTATCTTTGGGGAGGGCCGTGAAATTCGCTAAACGGTCCATCCCGAAGTCTAAGTATTTTGTATAAACATTTATCGAGGGCCCCGCAATTTATGTGTCTCGTTTGGCAAGGCTCATCTCGTTATTTAAAGGCAAATCCTAAAGTGAACTATGATTTTCTATTGTCTCTAAAAGAGCCCTAATTATTTATTATGGTTCAACCACTACTATATTTAAGTCCTTGACTTTCACTCAAAATCCAGCAATGCCCTTGGGCCTCAAACTCAGCCCAGTAAGAGTAAAATACGGTTAAATTCAAATGGGGCTTCAACAGACAGCCTTTAGGCCCAAGGTTATCAGTCAGGTTTAACAAAGGGCAATTGGACAAACTAAGGAACTTATTCTGAAATTAGCAACAAATTCTAGCACTAATTGCTGTGGTGAAACAAACCAACAACTTAACAAACTCTAATGAGCAAAGGATGTTAACATGATCATAACAGTTCAGCAGTCCCTAGTTACAGTCCATATATATATATCTATTGTTCATATAATACAAAAACAAATCTCATTAGCTAAAACAAATAACTAACATCAACTACATATAATTAGCTAACATCTATTCAATTATGAGCTGCAGACAATATTCAGACGAACATAAATCTGGTGAACACCTTTCATTTCAACTTCAATTCAAAGCTACGTCAAGGTAATTCGAAGAAGTGTACCTGGCAATCGAATAGAAATGGAGGAAAGAAGTCAGCAGCAGCAAGCAACAGGCAGCAAATACAACCAGCAGCAATGAAACCCAAAATAGCACCACAAAAGCCCAGGAAGAAATAAAACCAACCAAAGCACCTTAAGTCTACTTTGAAATCAAACTAGGAAGTCATAGATCATACTCAACAGACAGAATCACCCAGCATCGGCTCAATTAAACCTCAAACGACTCCCAAATGCTTTTTTAAAAAAAAGAAAAATTCGAGCACAGAACAGAAACAGAGAGATCTGAGCTAATTCTGATCCTAAACGAGCTAACTAGTTGAGTTAAGAGCTGAAATCTGACAAATAATCAATGTAACAGCTTTTTTTTTTGGATTTTTGGATATTTTCTACTGTTTTTGGTTTTTGGAGTTTGAATTTCAAATCTTAGATCTGAAAACTGGAGAACACACTTTTGGGGAAATTTTTAGAGCTCAAAGCTTGTAGCAATTTTTCAGGGGTTCCCCAANGAAATCCAGTAATAACTCAATCAACACAGCAAGTTCAGGAATAGGTTTGAAACTCCAGCAATGAACCAAAACACCAACAATTTCAAGCACCAATGCAGTCCAAAGCCAAATCGATTACCCAGACTCAGTTTACAGCAATTCAAATAGACCTAACAACTCTTTTGGCAGCTACTTTCACATATAGAACAGTATACTCGACAACCAGCTTATTTCTGATCTCAATGCTGAGATCAGTATTGTTTTGAAGGAATTTTATGATTTTTAGAAACTCTGTTTTATGCCTTTTGGAAGGGGTTTAGAGGACTGCCCAAAAACTTCTTTCATCAAGGCAAATGAATGCCTATTTATAGATGAACTTAGGGTCCAATTTCAGATTTTCCTTTTACCCCCTTAGTCCCTATTCTAATTTCAGTGTTTACCCCATTATTTCTGACTTGTTACACAAGCAACTAACTTAAGTTTATTAGAACCTACACTATAGTCCCTCCTAGAAAGTTCTATGCTTATTACAATCCCTATTCTATCCTTACCCCCCTTCAAAAATTACCAAATCTGATGAAAGTACCCTTTTTCCATGCCTAAACTACCCTTTGAACCTCCTGAAATTACTAGCCTACATTAACTACACTAAACTTTCTAACTAACCCTGGTCCAAATAACTATTTCTGCAAATTAACCAACCCACCAATCCAATCGCAAATCCTAAATTCAAATAACTACTGATTTTTGGATTAACAACTACTAATAACAAGTCAAAGTCAAACAGTGCTCAAATAGTATCGATCAAAACTGTAAGCAAACAGATTCGACACACACAACTAATAGAACAAACTTAACCATACATGAAGCCTGGAGAAGATTTAAGCAACTCAAAACTTAAACTAAATCCTAAACATGATCAATCCTAATTCTAAAGAACTCAGTCACAACTAAATTGACAAACGACCCAATTCTCACTATTGATTAAAAGACAATGAAGAATAACAAATAAGAAACAGGCTAACCTATTTGAACACTGGTTCAACCGAAAAAAATGAGGAGAAATAAACTCAAGCCCTAAATTGATTGATCAAGAGGAAATATCAGTCAAGAAGAAGAGACTAACGAAGAAGAACAAGGAAAACTTACTTAGTTTGAGCACTCGACTGACTATGGGGTGAACTCTGACCGGCCATTTGTTTGAATCCTCCGGGATTCTTGACACGTAACATCCCTAATCGTGTGTTTTCAAAAGAACACACATGATTAGGGAAATTACGGTCCAAAATCCCCAAGATTTTCTGAGCTAGGGTTCTGCCAGTCTAAGATCTAAAATTCGAGAAACTCTGGCAATATTCGAAAGCTTTTGGCTAGGGATTAATGATGAGGGAGGGATGAGGGACATTTGGTACGAATTTGGGCCAGTTTGGGTGAGTTTGCGACTTGGCCGGAAACTTCGATGGAATATTCGACGAGATTGGCTATGATTCGAGGGGAGCTGAGGGCATGGTTGGACAGGGGAAGACGAGGGGAGTCAGTGGTGTATTTTTGATGGTCATCGAAGCATCGCCGCCGGCGGCGGCGATTTCCGGCCGGCGGCGCTAGGGCGGAGGACGGCGGAGGAAGGCGGGGTTAAGGTTTGTACGAGGAGGATGGGAATTGTCGCTGAGTTTTGTATAAAAGTTATTACAGTTTTATTACATTTTGAGAGTCAATCGTGGCCACTGGATCTGGGGAGATGGATGGTCGTGATTAAACGACGTCAAAACGACGTCGTTTTGATCATGAGGCACTTGGACCGGGCGGGGCATTTGGGCCTGGACGTGGGAATTTGTTTGGGCTAACTGATTTTGGCCCAAATTTGGTCTCCAATTAGGACCATTTTTAATTTTTCCTTTTCCTCTTTTTTTTTTGGTATTTTTGTACTTATTTTTCTGATTTTATAAAATGCTAAAATAAAGCGAAGACCTAATTACACTATTTAACTCCTAAAATTACTTGTAACTCTATTTAAAATCAAATGCAATAATTAGTAATGCAATGAACTATTTTCTTGCAATTTTCTTTATATTTTATTCCAAAACTAATTAACACTAAAATTGTGAAATTAAATCCCTAAATGCCAATGCATATTTTTGGTATTTTCATATGGATTAAAATGCACAAATAAAAATGCAACAATTACCAAAGAATGCCACAAAATTCACAAAAAATTATAAAATACTAGAAAAAAAAATTGTTTTGTTTGAAATTTTGGGAATTACTGCTTAGGGCAAAAATCACGTGCTCACAGAAGTACGATCCATGGTTTTAGCAATGTTTGATGCAATTTGAGGCCTCGAGCAGGTCCGCGTTATGTTATGGAACTGGTTGGTGTGATTGGACGGGGTCCCGGGGGCCTCGGGTGGATTCCGGGTGATTAACGAATTTAAAATAGAATTTGAGGAAGGGTTGAAGCAGCTGGGCTTCTGGTGTGACCGCACCTCCAAGGTTTTGGCCGCAGGTGCGGCACCGCAGAAGCGGCCATGAGGGTCGCAAATGCGATCTAGGCTAGGAGTATTGGGACTGCAGATGCGGTCATCCCGCCACAAAAGCGGGACGCGGGGCCGTACCCGCGGAAGAGAAGGCGCAGATCCGGAGTTGAGGGGCTGGAGGAGGGCCGCAGAAGCGGATTATAGGCCGCACCTGCGGAACCGCAAAAGCGGTCAGGTGACCATAGGTGCGGGGATCGCTGGGCAGTGAGGTTTCTTTAAAGCGAGGGTTTGGCTCATTTTCACTCCATTCTTCCATGGGAGTCGATTTTGGTGCAACTTTGAGGTGCCATTTTCATCACCAAGCATGAGGTAGGTGATTTATACTAGTTTTGAGTTAAATACATCGATTATATATATGTTTTAACATGGATATTAGTGGAAAATTTGGAATTTTGAGGAAAACCTAGAAAATCATATTATTGGATTTTGACCGTGATTTTGGATATGAAATTGAGAGTAAATTATATATTTGAGTTCGTGAGGTTATGGGTAAAATTTATCTTCGAAAAATTTCGGAATCCGGGCACTTGGCCGGAGGGTATTTTTATCGACTTTTCGATTGAGGTTAGAAATTGTTACAAAATTTGATTTTAATGAGTAATTGAGCGTATGTTAATGGGTTTGCATAATTATTGCTAGTCTTGGAGCGTTGTGCATTGGTTCGAGTTGTTTGAAGGGCTCAGGAGCCGGTTATGGAACTTCGGAACAAGGTGAGTCTCCTTTCTAACCTTGTAAGAGGAAATTAACCATTAAATGATTAAAAATGTGTGCTCCTATTTGTGGGGGCTACGTATGCACGCGATGACGAGAGTCCGTGCGTAGCTACTATTATGCCTATGTCCGGGTAGTTTTAGGCTACATCATGCCTTGTTGATATTGTTGTTGATTTATGTTTACTATTTGCCTTGAGAAGAAATAAGATTGAGGTTTGCGTAATAATCATGTTGAATGGAATTTAAAATTTAAATGATTACATTTTGCTAACTGAGCAATGATAACCAAACTGCCTATTACTATTCTAACAAATTTTTTTGGAAAATGATCTATGTGATACTGCTGCATATGAACATACAGATTTTATAAATGTATGAAGCTTTAAACAGATGTTGCAATACTTAATAAAGCTAACATGACTTAAATCACCTAACAGTGTAAATAATTAACTCTACAAAAACTTACACCACACAACTTCAAACAACATGATTCATGCAGTATTCAAACAAATAAAAATTTATGATAACCAACAAATCCAAGTCATGATTCAGCAAAATGAAACTTTACATTTGTTAAGAAAAATACCTTGACAGCAGCAAGAAAAACAAACAGATAAAGAAAATAGGTCTCTAAAAACTTGAGTAAGAGCAGCAGCCAGAAAACCCAAACAGGAAACCAAAACAGCTTCAGCTTAAAACTCAGAAATCCCAGAAAAATAGTATGAAACCAGTAGGAGTTCCTTGCTAAAAGTGAAAGAAAGAGACTCCAAAAGCATTGCCAAATTAGTATGATTTCAGGAAATTTTTCTGTATTTTTCAGTGTGTGTCTCAATGTGTAGCTATTTCAGTGTATTCAGGTCTATATCAAAATGTGTGTCTTCAGGTTTATCTCCAGGTCTATATCAAAATGTATCTGTATTAAAATGTGTCTGTGTCTATCCTCGGGTCTATGTTGTGTGTAAAAAAGGAGTGTATTTATAGAGTGAATGAGTAAAAACGGATAAGAATTAAGGTACAAAAGAATCTGCCAAAATTCCCTCAGGGGCAAGGCATCTTTCTTGACAGAAATGGACAGATGTCCAATTTTTAGTACCTTCCTTATCTCAGAAAATGGACAAGTGTTCCATTTCTGGATATTTTTTGGATCTTATCCCTATTTTCCTACTCAGCATTGGGACAGTTGTCCCTATTCTAGAAAGTTCTAGTACTTTCTGAATGATTTTCAGAATCAGGTTTTCAAAATTGACCCTTAAGGGTCTTGGAATTACCTCAGAACCAGATTGGTTCTGGGCTTGAGTCAGGTGACTCTTCGCCTGAAGAGCTTGGACTCTTAATTTTTTTTACAAAGTTATGGGCATGTCTATTTAGCCATGTCCGATCATAAAAATAAATAACAGGAAATTGTAAACAAACAACAACAAAAACGAAATAGTAAACAGAAAGCAAAAAAGGAAAAAATAAATTAATTTAACACTTTTTTTTACTTTATATTGATTAAATCCTTTTTAATTAATTAATTAATGTAAACGAAATAACAAATAAAAGACATAATGATATAAAAATGAACATAATATATTTAAGCGCAAATTAAACATAATACAACTGACAATGATAATTACTAATAAGAAATAACAAAACAGTAAATAAATAACAATAAATAAATAACAGTAAAGAAAAAATAAAATGACAATACTGGAAATAAACATGAAGAATAATAATAACAAAGCACATAATAATAATAATAATAATAATAATAATAATAATGATAATAATAATAATAATAATAATAGAACATAAAGAAAAAAACAGAAAGTACAGAAACAGAAATTAAAGAACTCCTCTTTTTTTTAGATCTAGTTGCTAATCGCGCCAAGACTCTCTCAGAGAATCTAAGATCCCGAGTGAAAGATTTTGTCGTGAGGATTATTATACAAACTAGGTTAAGCTCTTTTTCTTTATTTTTGTCGTAAAAAGATCAAATCTAGCCGCTAAAGACCCTCATGCCAATACACCCATCTGGCATTTGAGATCCTTGATGGGAGATATTGGCACAGGGATCTTTAAATGAACTAGAAAAATTAAAAAGGGGGTGGATCTAGGGTTGCTAGATATTTAGATCTAAGATCTAGGGATTTTGGTTGGTTTTTAGGGATTTGGTTGGTAGGATGAGGTTAAAGGAGGTGAGGAGAGTGTATGGTGTGAGTTTGAGGGATTTTGGAGCTCCACCGCTGCCTTAAGCGATTTCCGGCGGTGGGGTTAGGGTGGCACTAGGGTTTCGGCCCTATTTTAGGTGTAGGTTTTGTTGGTTTTCTTGTGGATTTGGTTGGAGGGGTGAGGTAGAGGAGGAGAAGAGGAGTTAATTGATGTTGGTTTGGGGTTATTTGGTTAAACCCGGCCGGCGGAGGTGATTCCCGGCCGGCGGTTCTAGGCGGAGGGTGGAGAGGCGGCTAGGGTTTGGTGGTGGTTTAAGGTGGAGGGAGATAGGGCGACTAGGGTTTGAGGAATTGAGAGAGAGATGTGAGAGAGTGGGGAATGTGAAATGAGGGGGGTAGGAAGGGGTCAGGACATATATATATTAAAAGGGGAGGGAGTTCCGGACTGTTGGATCTATTAGAGATCAACGGTCTGGATTGAATGGAGGAAAAATGAGGTCGTTTGGGTTTATATGGGGCGGACCGAATGGGATTTTGGGCTGGGTGGTTTTTTGGGTTAAGTTTGGGATTGGGCTAGTTTAAATTGGCCCAATTCGGCCAAGACCCCCTATTCTTTAATTTTAAAAGTTAATTAATTTAAATAAACCCTATATTAAGTACTAAATTATCTTAATTTATAAAATTTAACTAATTATCTCTTTGTATCATTTACACAATTAGTCAATCTTAAATTTAAAAAGGAAAAATTACACAATTAGTCAATCTTAAATTTAGAAATGAAAAATACGACCAAAAATGCAAATAATTCCAAATAAACACAAAAAAATCCTTTAAAAAATCTAAAAATAAATAGGACTAATGTATTTATTAATTTTGTAGGAATATTTTGGTAGGGTAAAAATTACATGATCACAATTTGAAGGGCTCAAGAGTCGGTTATGGAACTTCGGAGCGAGGTGAGTCTACTTTCTAACCTTGTAAGAAGGAATTAACCTCATAGATGAAATAATTCAATATGTGCTCCTATGTGAGGGATACGTACGCACGAGGTAACGAGAGTCCGTGCGTAGCTACTATTATGCCTATGTCCGGGTAGTTTTAGGCTACATCATGCCTTGTTGATACTGTTGTTGATTTATGTTTACTATTTTCCTTGAGAAGAAATAAGATTGAGGTTTGCGTAATAATCGTGTTGAAAGGAATTTAAATTGAGGAATTTAAGAATTTAAGTGTTCCCATTAAACTTAGTATTTTCAAAAAGAATTGAGGAATCTTAATAACTTAAGAAATCTCTGAGTAACCGCGTCGCATGTATGTTTCGTGTCACGACCCCAAATCGATCCGGTCGTGATGACGCCTATCGTGAAACTAGGCCAGCCCGACACATTTTTCCCAAAATAGTTTAAACCATTTACATTTTAAAAACCTTAAATAAATACCAATTTTCAACTAATATTACCATAAACGATATAAAGTTAAAACCCAAATAAAAGCGGAAAAAAATAACAGCCCGACCTAAGGTGTCACTAAGTCATGAGCAATACTACATTTTTTCCGAAACACAACTAGACCAAAATAGTCTGAAATATCCAAAGTATACTAGAGGGAAGATAAAGAGGGAGAAGGCGGAACTGCGAACGCCAGACAGCTACCTCGCTATCTCCAGTGAAATCTGCGTCTAGAACAGTCAACAAACGCTACCATGACCTGAGATACCTGGATCCGCACACAATGTGCAAGGGGTAACGTGAGTACACCAACTCAGTAAGTAATAAGTCCAAACATTGGACTGATAGGTAGTGACGAACTAAACCTCAACAATTAACACATTTAAATTGTACAAGAAAGTAGGCACGTTGGCAATTCATTTTTTTTTAACGTGACAGTAAAGAAAAGTGCTAATCCGAACAATGTGAAGTATAAAGCTCAGTAAAACTCTACATGTCAATGTCAGAAATGTATGAAAATGCACCGTGTGCTCCCACTCTCAAGCGCTTAACCACTCCGTACCGCATATGGCCATCCGGCCTAGGAAAATCCATCCCGGAATATATATACAACACTGACCCCAAGTCAACCGGTACCGAGGAACAAGCGTAATCCAACCCTGAGGAGAAATCCATATCCAGGTATCAGTACTTCGGAAAAATCCATGTCCAGGGAAATCCATCCCTCAATAGTATTAGTACTTCGGACAAATTCATGTCCAGGTAAATCCATCCCTCAATAGTATCATCCGCGCTCACTGGGGGTGTATAGACTCCGGAGGGGCTCCTTTCAGCCCAAGCGCTATAACAAGCCAATGAAGGCATAATCAATAATCTGCTGCAGTGTGCAGCCCGATCCCATAACTGTCACTCGAATTCATGCTCTCGGCCTCACTCAGTCACAACTCTCCAGTCTCACATACATGGGCTCGCAATAGCGAGAAACTAGCCCAAAATAATGACATGATGTGCCAAATAACAATAACCGAGACTGAGACATGATATAATATGCATGAACAAGACTGAGTACAGAGTATCAATGAAGCTAATGATATGACAGCAAGAAACGACCTCTCTGGTCTCAACAGTATCGGCGAGAAGCCCTAACATGATAATTAGCATGATTTACAGCTCATTAACTTAATTACATAATCACTACACAGGTACCAACAAGAAAGAGTCACTAAGCGGTGCCATGGAATGATACAGCCGCAATTCTCATGGTAC
Organism: Nicotiana attenuata; assembly: GCF_001879085.1. Lineage (NCBI taxonomy): Eukaryota > Viridiplantae > Streptophyta > Magnoliopsida > Solanales > Solanaceae > Nicotiana > Nicotiana attenuata. Next base: position 305,912 of record NW_017671297.1, on the reverse strand, counting down.
ACGCCCACACGCCCGTCACTTGGTATTTGCGTCACCTCAATATTTAATCATAAAACACATAGTTCGGGGTTTTGGACCCTCAGAACCAAGTTTGGAAGCGTTACTTACCTCAAACCAAGCTAAAGCTCTAACCCGCGATGCCCTTGCCTCTCGATCCGACCTCCAAATGCTCTGAATCTAACCAAAATCAGTATATTATCATCAATACACGCTAAAGGAATGAAACCCACACGAAAATTATCAAACTAGACCAAATATCCCAAATTTGGCTCAAACCCGTCCCCCGAGCCCACGTCTCGGAATCCGATAAAAATTACAAAACTAGAAACGCCTTTCACTCCCGAGTCTATACATACCAAAATTATTAAAATCGGATCTCAAATGGCCCCTCAAATCCCCGATTAAAGCTCTCCAAACTCAAGCCCTAACCTCCAACTTCTCCCCGAATTTCCCACTAATTTCATGATTAGGTAGTGGAAAAATCATCACAAATACAAAATACAAAGCCCAAGTAGCTTACCTCACTGAAAACACTTGATTCCCTCTTGAAATCAAATCCCTAAGCTCTAAACTCGTCCAAAAATGGTGAAGAAATGGCAGAAATTCGCGAAGAAGGCCTTTTATACTTTCTGCCAAGCGTTTTTCAACATCTGTGGTCTCCAAGTCACTTCTGCGACCCCGCACCTGCTGGAAAACCATCGCAGGTGCGCTTTTCACTTAACTCAGAAAATCCTGCTTCTGCAATCAACACCCGCATCTGCGGTCTCGCAGGTGCGGTCCTTTGTACGCACCTGCGGATTTGCCTCAGCTTCCAATCCTCCGCATATGCGGCCCCCTCTCGCCTCTACGACCTCGCAGGTGCGGAAATAACAGAAGCAGCAGCTTCAGCTGCTCAAACCAAGTTTCAATCTTTCCGTTAACCATCCGAATTCATCCCGAGGCCCTCGGGAACCCAACCAAAAATACCAACAAGTCATATACCACTATTCAAACCTATTCTAACCTTCGGAACAATCAAAACAACATTAAAACACCAAATTGTCACACCTCCTTTTTTACCACCCGAGGGGGTGTATGGGAGTTTTTTCAATTAAAGTGACATTAATCGAAATGGGATTTTATTTATTAATCAGAGTCTCCACTTGGAATAATTAATGGTGTCCCAAGTCACCGGTTTATTTTTAAATCCCAAATCGAGGAAATTTTCAACTTTATTTAAAAGTCTGCGAACCAGAAATTCTAGATAACGAATTATGTTAACCCGGGAGAAGGTGTTAGGCATTTCCGGGTTCCGTGGTTCTAGCACGGTCGCTTAGTGATTTATACTTGGCTTAAATTGTCTAATTACTTATTTTAAGAACCTATGTGCATTTTACCTTTTACCGCTTTTAATGCTTGATTATTCGTAATGAACGAGTTGAGTCACGCGTACGTATACTCATTTTGTTTGGCGTGTCAAAAATCATATCACGCGTACGTGTCCACAATTAATCACGCTTTATTAATTATTAAGAAAGTTTGGCCGAAGTTGCGCGTGCGCATACCCGATTTATTTTTAAAATCATAATTATATCACGCGAACATGTACACAATCACGATAATAAATTAGAATGCGCCGAAAACAAACTACGAGATCTTGATCGTTTATTATTTATTTCCCTAAGTTTGAAATTATTGCAAGGCATGATTATGCAATGTGTTGCGGAGAAATGTAGCATTTAGCTATTATTGTAACTAAAGATATTGCTATAACGTCCTTATTATTCCTATAATAAAGCATAATAAAGACAATCCTAAAAGAAAAAGAAAAAAAATTCAAATAATAATACAATCACATATGTTAACAGAATAGTAACGTAGAAGACATTCTTTAGTAGAACACAAATTCAAGCATTAAAATAATAATAAAAAAGTATACAAATTTTATGATTATTAAGGCAACAGAAGAATTACAAATGAGAGTAGAAATGGACCTTTGCGTCAAAAATTATGACGTCAAACACCCTTTGAAGCTTTAAAGACCAAAGCAACTTCGATCCGAAATCAGTGGCCTAATCTCGCCAGTGACTGAACCTCAACTGTTCTCTCAACCCCAAAGTGCTTCATATTCTTTCGTTTCAGAAATGTGGCTTGTGTTATGTGATGAAGTTATTTGAATAACCTTAAGCCAAGAGAGATTTATGAAATTGCTACAAAATCAGCAAGTATGCTATGGGAAGCCTCCAAAAAATGGAGTGAGCTGCCGCTTTTTGCCTAATTTAGGTCTTAATTCAGATTTGAGATTTGAGATGAAGACGTAAAATGATCTGACAAAGTCAACCTTAGGCTGCCGTTTTCTCCTCCTTTTTTAGGAGTTGTTCGGTCGAGTCCGAAACCAAAACGTGGTTCTTTTAAACAAGTAGCACCTTAATAGGTGTAAAAAAAAAGATGACATTTTAACTGTGCTGTGAATGTATATCGCCGAGTATTTGGGCGCTATATATAAAAAGCTGTCACGCCCAGGTATAGCGCTCAAATACCCTGCGCTATACATAAAACTTTATGTATAGCATCCAGTATTTGGGCGCTATACACCTTTTTCCTGGCCCCACCAATAATTCCTGACTTCAATAATTCAAAAGCGTATAGTGCCCACTTTTTGGGCGCTATATATAAAAAAAAAAATCCCGGCTAGCCATTTCCTATATAAAGAGATTAGGATTGTATAGAAATTCATTCAAAAAAAAATTTAACTCTTGTTGAAACGTTTATTGTTGCTAAATTCTCCAGCATTTTTTCATTATGTCTCAAGAGCGTAGAATAAGAGTTTCGTTATATTGGGGGGGTGAGGTTGTGATGGAGAATAACTCTGTGGGCTACAGTTTACCTGCTCAGTGTCATGTTAAATTGCCACTTACAATGGAGAACGATAAATTGATATCGTTGTTATGCAAAAAAATGAGTGTGAGGAAACGTTTAGTGATACTTAAAGTAACCGGAAGATATCCGTATTCCGTCACTTCGCAAGGGGTTGCTTTTTACTCGGAGTTTAACATCGACGATGATGAAACTTTGAGTAGTTTTCTGAGGACTCCGGATGAATGTTGGGAATTTCTTGTAATCACAATGTTGGAGATGTACGTGAAGGTCGAAGACGTTCCAAAAAACGAGGTTGTGCGTAGTAGAGATAACCCCCAGTCATCGAGTGGTTATTCTGGAGCAGTTTTTGCCGGACAGGTTCCGGATGAAAGAGTTTTCCTTGATTTAAACTTATCACCGCCGGCGAATGAGCAGCGAGAAAATAATTTATACCCTGCTTTCCATAATTCACAAGACGAGCGTTAAACTTCAATTTTCATTTGTGTTAATTATGTATATTTTTGGTGTATTGAATTTGTATTAACGCTCATGTATTTAATAGGGGGTACCAGCCGGATATGAATTTTACAAGTGGCCCATTCGGTATCATCACCTAATTGAAAACGTCCATCATGGAATTTTATCACATTACGACTTGTAAGTGAAGTGATATAGCCATATGGAAAGCATTTATTAATTCAGTAGCTTATATTTTTGTTGGTTGTGCAGTGAAAACGAGCAAGTTGAACTACCCGTACTCACTCAATTGCCCGAAAATGACGTATTACATCGGAATCTGGCAGATGCACAGAGTGAGAAACAGAACAGTGATTATGATAACAATGCCGATGAATCCGGAGACGAGACACTATTTCCTCGTGAGGATGGTGATGCGCAGGATGAGGAGGAAGGACATGATTTGAAGAGAGACCCCCCTAGATGAAGAGTGTACGAGTCCGAAGTGCCGTTTCATTCAAGGGAGATTCCTTACATTGATAACTTGCCAACCGTGCCGGATGTGGAAGCTCTCACACGCAAAGCATAGCGTGGTCAAATATTACGTTATGTGTGTATATAGCGTGGTCAAAGAGTACGTTATGTGTGTTATCTTGTCGAACTGAAAAGGCTGTCCAACTGACATAAAGCTGTTTCGTACCTGTCGAAACCTTTAACACGCAAAGCATAGCGTGGTCAAATATTACGTTATGTGTGTATATAAATCAGGATATTAACAGACAAATTTATTTGACAAATTTATATTTTTTTATAAAACACTAATATTAAATCCGGATAAATTTAACATACTAGTTTCGAGAAGAAGAACCGGATATAAAATATTGAGGAAGAAGAAGCAGAATGGTCGTCTTGAAGAAGACGGCTCGTTTTTTAAAAAAAGGGGTATAGCACCGGGTATTTGGGCGCTATACCTGAGCGTGGCAGCTTTTTATATATAGCGCCCAAATACTCGGCGCTATACATTAACGGCACAGTTAACGTTAATGTATAGCGCCCAGTATTTGGGCGCTCTATATGAAAATATCATCTTTTTTTTTACACCTATTAAGGTGCTACTTGTCCAAAAGAATCACATTTTGGTTCCGGACTTCCTGTATGTGTGTCAGTATGTACAGCCGCAGTTTTAAAAACTTATAATTTCGGTAGGAGTAGGAATTTTCAACGTTGGGCGGTAGAGGGTGAACAGTTTGTAGGCAGTTAGCAGTNNCGCGTAAGCAGGGCTTGTAAAATGCACAACGTAAAAGAGTATCGTGAGATGCAGGTATGAGAGTCAAGTCCGATGGTATACAAGGCTGTTTGCTGCAGGTGGTTTTGGCCATGTAAATGGATGTTGCGTGCGAGCAAGAAGAAGTCAGGTCTGTGGAAAGTGGGTAAATACATTCCCACCCACAGATGCGAAATGGACACATTCAACAGGAATCACTTCAACTTGGATATTGACTTGATTTCTCTTGTTCTTATTCCACACATCGAAGCATCCATAAGGTATAAAATCAAAGAGTGCATCACAACAGTCTACCAGGAACATGGCCATACCATTACTAAAAGAAAGGCATATCACGGGCGCAAACGAGCGTTTGAAATAGTCTATGGTAACTGGGATAAGTCATTTGCAGATCTGCCTAGGTACATGGCTGCACTGCAGCAGTTTAACCCCGGGACGGTTGTTGAATGGAAGCTTGGGCGGAGTCAGGGTAAACCAGAATATATATTCAATTACGTGTTCTGGGCGTTTAGACCAACAATTGATAGTTTTTCGCACTGTCGGCCCGTAATATCCATAGACGGCACTCATGTTAATGGAAAGTACGATATCAAGCTGTTGATAGCCATGGCAGTAGATGCTAATGGACAGATATTTCCTCTAGCTTTTGCTATTTGTGCCAATGAAAGCCAAGAGACGTGGACACTGTTTTTGAACCACTTGAAAGAGCACGTTGTCAAACAGCGTTCCGGTATCTGTCTAATATCTGATCGGCATGGTGGTATCTTAAATTCTGTGGAGAACTTGCCTGCATGGCAAGAACCTTATGCCTACCATCGTTACTATGTTAGGCACCTTAAAGCCAATTTTCAGAAGGCATATCCCAATAAGGATCTGCATGATTTGATGTGGATGGCAGCAACAGACCACTAACAACATAAATTCCGGAGGCACATGGAATATATCAGGCAAGAAGATGAGGCAGCCTATCGTTGGTTAATGCGACATGACCCTGAAAAGTGGACTTTGCATGCAGATGGTGGCAGACGATGGGGAACTCTGAATACAAATGTGTCAGAGTCTTTCAACGGATTATTGAAGTCGGCAAGAGGATTGCCTGTCACAGCCATGGTGCGGATGTCGTTCAAGAAGATGGCGGAGAGGTTTGTTGAAAGGACTGCAGCTGCAACGTCATTGATGGAAAGGGGTGTTGGATTTATGCCAGTGCCGATGAAGAGATTTGAGAAATACAGACGGCGAGCACATTGGCATTCATTTTTGCAGTACGATAACGAAAGAAATGTTTTTGAAGTTCGCACCGCTATCCATCAAAATCGGGGTAATAATGTGCATACTATAAATGAATCTACAAGGTTATGCTCATGTGAAAAATGGTCCATCTACCACATGCCTTGCTCACATGCCATCAAGTGCTTTCAACAAGTTGGTTTAGGTGCAACCAACTATGTTCATCAACGATATAGTATTTCGAAGTACCTAAACACATATAGTGGCAGTTGCAACCAGTGGGTGCTGAGCATTATAGGCCGCCTGAACCATTTAAAATGGTGTGTAACAAGTCCTATTTGCGCCGAATACAGGTGAAGAAGAGAACGCGTATACGGAACCAAATGGATGTTAGTGATACCTGTAGGCATATAAAATTTGTACGAATTAAATTCATAGATTAATTTGGACTTATTTTAAATTCAAGATATATTAATTATATAAGTCTATATATGAATTAAATAAACAAGTCTTAATCAATTGGGCTAGCCCATTTAATTGGGCTAATGTGATGAGCCCACTTCATTAAGCCCAAGATGTCATCTTCCTAGAGGCCCAGTTTGGTGCCACGTGTCAAATGACGTGGCACGCCAAGTCAAGCGCAAGAGCCAATATGACCATGCCACGTGTCAAAATGACAAGGCATGCCCAGTCACACTGAAAGGCCAATGAAATCGTGCCGTGTGTGCAAGTGACATGTTCTGGCCAATCAAATGCGGCCATGTCACCCTTCAATTTGATTAGTCGGAAAGAGTTTGTTCTTATCATGACTCTTCCCTTCCACAACTATAAATAGGGGTCTTCATAACTCAAAAAAGACACCAGAAGTTATAACAAGAAGCAAGAAAGAGCTCGTGGATCAAACACTGCAAATTCCTCCACAAGTTTCAAGCTTCAAGCAATCAAGTTCAAGTTCAAGCAATCAAGTTCAAGTTCAAGCAATCAAGTTCAAGTTCAAGAAATCAAGTACAAGTTCAAGAACGAAGAACATATCAAGTATTCAAGCTCAAGAACGAGGGACAATTCAAGTATTCAAGATCAAGAACGAAGTCAAATCAAATACAAGGCGTTCAAGATCAAGGCTACCTGTTCGTGATAAAATTCGTGGCAACAATTAAAGTGTTCGCGACGGATAAATCAAAGTCAAATTCAAGATCAAGCTCAAAGGCCATTGAATTTATACTGGAAAAGTAGAATCAGAGGAATCATAGAGATTATAACACTCAAATATTTGAAATAAAATACTACGATTGTTGCAAATTTATTGTCTACACGTTGTTGCAAACAAATTGGCACGACCAGTGGGACCAGTTCTGCCCTTCATCTCTTCCTCCTGCAAATCAAAAACTTCAAGTTTCAAGATTATCTGTTGCGATGGTCGGGTACTTCAAGTCTCGTCTTCAAGTTTCAGCAAGCCTGCACCTCGACAAACCATGAAGTAGGGGGCATTTGTAGACACTGAAATTTTAACAGATCAAGATAAATCCTAAATTCAAGACAACTCTTAAAATATTAGGAGTCTATTAGGGTTACTTGGTGGCTACTCCACCCAAACCCTAATTCATGTCTATAAATAAGGCTACATAAGTCATTCAATGGGATCTCAGCAACTCCATAAACTCTCGGAATATGCACAAAGAGATCAAATGTGAGATCTCCAAAATTGCATGAAACTCTGCTAAGGCCCTCGAATCACGTAGAATAAATCGGAGGAAGAATCAAGGGATAAACAGAGTTGTAACCCGCAATGTTTATCACTAAAATCCTTTTTTCTTTATAATTGTTTGTGATTGCAGTTTTATTTTTCTGCACAAATTTGTTGCAAACAAATTGGCACGCGTAGTGGGCCAATCTCTACCTCTCATCTCAACATTTCATTCACCAAATACCAAGAACATTGAAATGGCTTCAAAGAAAATCAACTCCGGTTCAACTTCCACCAAGGCTGCTAACTCCAAGTTCTATGCTGATGTGGAAAGCATCCTCGATGTCACCTTTGGAAGCTTCGGACCAGTTACGAGGAGCAAAGCAAGCTCTTTAGGACAACAGGCACCCCAAGTGCCATCCGCATCAACCCCTGTTTTTGGATCTTCATCCTCAAAAGGAGCAAGATCTTCCACAAACGCATCTGAAGGAGGAAGCAATGTTGCTGAAAAGATCAAGAAAACTCTTGCTCTGCTTGACCTCTCCGGCTCCAAGCACTCTGCTGTGAAGGAAGATGATGATGCTTCAAGTGATGGATCCTCCCCACTTACACCACATAGCGTGAGCCAATCAAGGATCAATCTTTGTGAAAATCCATGCTACTCTCCGTCATCCACGACAATCATGCAAGCCATGGCTAGAATTGACAAGCTAACAGACAGGGTGGAAATCTTGATGGAAGAAGAATCTACCCATGCACCCGGCAAGCTCCCAGAAGTTCTAGAGAGTGACTCTCCCCCAAGACAAGCAGCATCCACTAAGGCTATCCCTGTCTCATCTGAAGGGATGATTCCAATCAATCAACTGAAAGAGTTCATCGAAGGAACCATTAAGAACAAATACGAAGTTGCTGCCAAATCCTCCCTTACATATGTAAAGCCGTACACTGCAAGGGTCGATATGTTGAAGATGCCTACTGGCTATCAACCTCCGAAGTTTCAACAGTTTGATGGTAAAGGTAACCCAAAGCAACATGTTACGCACTTCGTGGAGACATGCAACAATGCTGGGACTTATGGAGATTACCTCGTCAAGCAGTTTGTCCGCTCGCTAAAAGGAAATGCTTTTGACTGGTACACGGACCTCGAGGCTGGATCTATCGATAGCTGGGATCAACTAGAGCAAGAGTTCCTCAATCGCATTTCTATTACGAGACGTACTGTGAGTATGATAGAACTTACAAATACTCGTCAACGAAAGGGGGAACCAGTTATCGAATTTATCAATCGTTGGAGGAATGCAAGCCTCAACTGCAATGACAGGCTTAGTGAAGCTTCAGGCATAGAGATGTGCATCCAAGGCATGCATTAGGGATTGCGCTACATTTTGAAAGGTATCAAGCCTAGCACATTTGAAGAACTTGCAACTCGTGCCCATGACATGGAATTGAGCATGGCCTCCACTGGAAATGAAAGGCTGCCCATCTATGAACCTCGCAAAGAGAATGACAAGCAAGAAGTCAGGAAGTGGGGCAAGTTCGTACCCAAGTCTGAAAGCAAAGAAGCTATGAATGTCAATACGTCACCTATGAAGTTGTGAGCAAGAAGTAGAGTATGAAATCACTTCTTTTCAAGACAAGCCAAGTGGAAAGTTGACTCTAAAAAAAATGCAGGAGAAAGAGTACCCATTCCTGGATTCTGATGTGCCAGTCATTTTCGAAGAACTCCTCGAGTTAAATCTCATTGAGCTTCCGGAGATGAAGCGACCAAATGAAGCTGGGAAAACAAATGACCCAAATTACTGCAAATATCACCGACTTGTAAGCCACCCTCTGGAGAAGTGCTTTGTCTTCAAGGATAAAGTCATGGACTTGGCTTGCGAAAAGAAGATCGTGCTTGAAGATGAGAAAGCAAGCGCAAACCAAGTCTCTATCACCTTTGGCTCATTCAGTCCGGATGACTTATGTGGTTTTAAAGAAAGTAAAGATAATGAATTACTGGAGAGCGACAAAGCTGAAGTCAATCAACCTGATGATGATGAAGGTTGGAAATTGGTGACTCGTCGTAGGCACCACAAAAGGAGCCCACGAAAAGAACTAATAGAACAACCAACAAGGAAGATGATGGTAAAAAGACCAACGAAAAAGAATCCAGTTAGGCATTTGAAAAAAGCAGAAGTGGAGATGCACCATTCTCAAAAGCCACGAAATCCAGTGACCTTGGAGGAGTTTTTACTAAGTTGGTTCCACACGAAGATTTCCCATGAGGGCATTGATGCCTCTTGTTGCCATGCTGACAAAGGGGAAGAAAAGAGGGATGACCTACCGTTGGCACCATCTTCGAAAAAGCCCATCGAGTCCACTCCTCAAGAAATTAATGCTTGTGAGGAAAAGGTTACGTTCACAAATGACGATCTTTTGCTAGGTGACACTCCTCATAACCACCCATTGTACCTGGTTGGCTATATGCGCGATGAAAGGGTAAATCGGATTTTGGTTGATGGAGGATCCTCAGTGAACATTTTGCAAGAACTTGGTATTCCCATGAACGAACTCTCAGAAAGTCGTGTGATGATCCAAGGATTCAACCAAGGGGGCAAAGAGCCATAGGCGCGATCAGGCTAGGAATCACTATTGAAGATATGCAATCAAGTGCATAGCTGCATGTGATCGACGCGAAGACCTCATACAATGTTTTGCTTGGGAGGCCTTGGATACATGAGAATATAGTAGTTTCATCTACCTACCATCAATGTTTAAAATACTACGAGGGTGAAGTCGAGAAGACGGTAGTTGCTGATGATGAGCCATTCACCGAGGCTGAGTCACACTTCGCCGATGCAAAGTTCTACTTGAAGAACCGCATTGTGAAGGAGCTGAAAGCTGATGATGGCATGAAAAGCAAGAATAAAGAGCCCTCAACTAAAAGAGAAGAGGTGACTACTGGTGAAGCCAAAGCTGTTAGTAAGGAGGTACAACCCAACGTGAATAAATCTTATAGAGGGAATATTACGTCTTATGGCAAGAAAGCAAGTCCGACGCTCCAATATGTCCCTAAAAGGAAGAAAGATGAAGGTGAATCATCTAATCGCCAAGCTAACATGCTAAAGGAGTTAACTCTTCCGGTCAAACGAATTGAGGCAGTAAAGTCTTCCTCAATGCCGCTTGTAGGGTTTGTAGCCCAAAATCGTTTGCAGAATGTGGCACTCCCTACAAAGCGAACAGATGAAGGTTTTGACCCTAACACTTACAAGCTATTTGCAAAAGCTGGATACAATCCCAATGAGCCGTCAAAGTTAGGGAAGCTCCCATCGGAAGCTTCAACTAGGCAACCACGTGAAGGTTTGGGATACAAGCAACCGTCACCAGTGCGCATCTCAATAAGAAGGGCGAGCAACAATTATATCATTGCTGAAGATGAATCAGCCGCTTCTAACAAGCCTTCTATCTTTGATCGACTTGGAAGATCACCTGTGAGGATCTCTGTGTTTGAAAGATTGAGTCCACTAAAGAAGGGGAACAAGTTCCGGAGATATTTTCAAAGTATAAGAACACCCACATCACCTAAAATCCAGGAGATCTCTAAGGATTTCCAAAGTTTGGTTCCTTCTAGAATGAGGCGACAAACAAAACTTGTGGTTTCATGTAAAGAAGTACTGAAGGTAAAGCCATATACTGTGGTCTATACTAAGGAACGTGATGAAGACAAAGAAAGTGTAGGTTCTTCGTATCATGTTACTGTACAAATCAAGAATGGCATTCCATCTTCGATGGAAGATAATGCGGAATTGGAGGATGTTTCGCCGTGTTATCACATATCCTTCAATGATGGGGACCCTCAAGAAGATGAAGATGCGAAAGATGCTCCACCTGAACTTGAAGAAGGAGTGAAGACGACAGTTGATGCCTTAAAAGAAGTTAACCTTGGCACCGATGAAGAACCAAGACCCACCTACCTAAGTGCTTTACTTGAAGCTGACGAAGAAAGAACTTATATTGAATTACTCAAAGAGTTCAGGGATGTATTTGCTTGGAGTTACAAAGAGATGCCTAGCTTGGACCCGAAAGTAGCAGTCCACACCTTGCAGTCAAAAATGGTGCTCGTCCTGTTAAATAAGCTCAAAGGCGTTTTAGGCCAGACTTGGTTCCCTTGATTGAAACAGAAGTTAACAAACTCATCGAAGCTGGTTTTATTGGTGAAGTTAAGTACCCAACATGGGTTTCAAGTATTGTCCCTGTAAGGAAGAAAAATGGCCAGATTCGAGTGTGCGTTGACTTTAGGGTTCTTAACAATGCGTGTCCGAAAGATGAGTTCCTGCTTCCCATTCCAGAATTGATGATCGATACTACTACTGGGTACGAGGCAATGTCATTTATGGACGGTTCGTCGGGATATAACCAAATACGCATGGCACCAAAAGATAAAGAGCTTACTGCATTCCGTACCCCAAAGGGTATTTATTGCTACAAGGTAATGCCTTTTGGCTTGAAGAACGCTGGTGCTACTTACCAAAGGGCTATGCAGAATATTTTCGACGATCTTCTCCACAAGAATGTCGAATGCTATGTTGACGACTTGGTGGTGAAATCAAGAGAGAAGGGCGACCACATGAAAGACTTGAGGATGGTATTTGAATTGCTCCGGAGGCACCAACTTAGGATGAATCCATTGAAATGTGCCTTTGGAGTTACTTCTGGAAAGTTCCTTGGTTTCATTGTCCGACATCGAGGGATCGAAATTAATCAAGCCAAAGTAGATGCCATTTTGAAAATGCCCGAGCCTCGAGATATCCATGAATTGAAAAGTCTGCAAGGAAAGCTAGCATACCTTAGTAGAATCATATCAAACCTGGCGGGGAGGTGCCAACCATTCAGTCGCCTTACGAAGAAAGGTGTCCCTTTCAAATGGGACCAAGCATGTAGCAATGCCTTTGAGAGCATTAAATCCTACTTGATAAGGCCTCTAGTTTTAGCAGCCCCTATACCTGGAAAGCCATTGATACTATACATTGCGGCACAAGAAAGGTCTGTTGGAGCACTGTTGGCCCAAGAAAATAGTGAAGGGAAAGAAAACTCCCTTTACTACTTGAGCAGGATGATGACACCAAATGAGCTGAATTATTCGCCAATTGAAAAGTTATGTTTGGCGCTAGTCTTCTCAATCCAAAAGTTGAAGCACTACTTTCAAGCTCATGTCGTTTGTTTGGTTTCTAGAGCGAATCCCATCAAGTTTGTGATGTCAAAACCTGTCCTTAAGTGATCGGCTAGCAAGGTGGTACCTCCAATTTCAACAATTTGAAATCATGTACATCCCTCAAAAGGCTATGAAAGGACAAGCGTTAGCGGACTTCTTGGCAGATCACCCGATACCTAATGATTGGGAGCTAACTGATGAACTACCTGACGAGGACGCAATGGTCGTTGAAGTTCAACCTCCATGGAAGATGTATTTTGATGGTGCTGCGCATCGTGGGGGAGCCGGGGCTAGCATAGTATTTATCACTCCCCAAGGTGAAGTCTTGCCCTACTCCTTCACCTTGACACAACTCTGTTCCAACAATGTTGCTGAGTATCAAGCATTAATACTTGAGCTTGAAATGGCCGTTGATATGAAGCAATTGCAATTGCAAGTCTTTGGTGACTCCCAGTTAGTGGTCAATCAGCTTTTGGGTAGTTACGAGGTCAAGAAGCCTGAACTACGCCCATATCATGATTATGCTAAAAAATTGATGTGGTGGCTCGGTGATGAGACTATTCAGCATGTGCCAAGGAAAGAAAATAAGAAGGCTGATGCTTTAGCTGCTCTAGCTTCATCATTAGCCCTGCCTGACCAAGCGCAAGTTACCGTCTGCCAAAAATGGGTAGTACCGCCGCCAAATGAGGCTGAAGGTGAAGAAAACGAACTCAAGCATCTTGTTGCTATTTCTGAAGTTGAGAAAGAAGAATGGCGACAACCCATTATCGACTACTTATGCTATGGGATACTTCCAGAAAATCTGAGGAGAAGGATCGAAATCCGTCGTCGTGCACCTCGCTTCCTTTACTACAAGGATACTCTATACAGAAGGTCGTTCGAGGGAGTACTCTTGCGATGCCTAGGAGAAGAAGAAGCTCTCCAAACTTTGCAAGAGGCACATTCTGGGGTATGTGGGTCACACCGGTCTGGACCAAAACTCCACTTCCATATAAAAAGGATAGGATATTATTGGCCAACGATGGTAAAAGATTGCTTGGACTACGCTCGAAGATGCAAGGCTTGTCAATTCCATGCGAATTTTATCCATCAACCTCCTGAAGTGTTGCACCCGACTGTTGCATCCTGGCCGTTTGACGCTTGGGGATTGGATGTTGTTGGACCACTACCAAAGTCCTCTGGTGGGCACCTATACATCTTGGCTGCAACTGACTACTTCTCAAAATGGGCTGAAGCTGTTGCTCTTAAGGAAGTAAAGAAGGAAAATGTTGCAAGTTTCATCCGAGTAAATATTATTTATCGCTTTGGCATTCCTCGTTACATAATAACGGATAATGGAAAGCCATTCGACAATAGGCTGATGAACAAGATTTGTGATCTCTTTGGCTTCAAGCAACGTAACTCTTCGATGTACAATGCTGCGGCCAATGGTCAAGCTGAGGCATTCAACAAGACTCTATGCAACTTGTTAAAGAAAGTCGTCTCCAAATCCAAACGAGATTGGAATGACCCTATGGAAGAAGCTCTATGGGCATATAGGAAGACTCACCACACGCCAACACAGGCGACTCCTTATTCACTCATTTATGGAGTCGAAGCCGTCTTGCCACTTGAGCGTCAAATACCTTCGTTACGACTGGCTATTCAAGAAGGAATCACTGATGAAGAAAATGCTCGACTTCGATTAGCAGAGATGGAAGCTCTTGATGAAAAGAGATTGGAAGCTCAACAGAGTCTTGAATGTTATCAAGCTTGATTATCTCGCGTCTTCAATAAAAGAGTTCGCCCGAGATCCTTTCAAGTAGGAGATCAAGTCATTGTCGTACGAAGACCCATAATTACTTCCCATAAACATGTAGGGAAGTTCACTTCAAAATGGGATGGGCCATATGTCGTACAAGAAGCTTACTCAAGTGGGGCTTACAAGCTAGTTAATGCAGATGACATGAGAATTGGCCCCATCAATGGCAAATTCTTAAAGAAGTATTTCCTTGAAATTGCAACGCTCCTTGATGTACGAGCCTAAACTGCAAGTCATGACGCTCCTTGACGCACGAGCCTAAACTGCATGTTGCTACACTCCTGGCCCACAAGAGTATAAACTATGTACGGCCCAAAAAAAAAGTCCGCTAGGTTGAAAATCTCGAAAGAGGCGGCCTAGGCAAAAGTTAGGACGTAAAAAAAAAATCTATCCAGTCTGAACTACGGTATGACTTGATCCTCTTCACCGAGGTACGTAGGCAGCTTAGAGTTTCATTCTAAGTTCAGTCGCATAAGTTCAAAAGATACATATTGCCCCAATTGTTGTTCGAATGAAGTATGAAGGAATGTAAGATCAAGCTGAAATGCCATCCTCCTACTGAACTTTGACCTCATTTGATTTAAAGGGGGCAACCCTACATGGTAAATTGATATCTTCGATAGGCCGATTTTAGGAGGATGTCAAGTATTTGTATTGAAGTCCAGGGATTCTCTATGTCTTCAGGTTCGCCAAACCTTCAGGTTTGTTGGTCTCCAAGTCCGCCCTCTGCCTTAAAAAAAGGGGAAGAGAAGAGAGACATCAAAAGGAAACACAAGTATAAAGAAAAGATTGCTTGACACAACGTTTCAAATTCAATGAGACTTGAACTCAAGATATTTGTGATAATATGGCTCTTAAATTTCGATTGATGGCAAGTAAGACATCTTCCGATATTGAGGCTTCCATACCAAGATATGAATTTTTGTCAGACTGCGCAAATCTGGAATTTATGGCGTGGTGCAATGTAAAGTTGATTTCAAAATATTATCTGGGACGATTCCGAAGTTGTTTGATTGAGAATTTTGGATATGTTCTAGGTCTTGAAGTCTAGTTTTCGAGAAATCAAACGTGTTAATTATTTGGACTCTCCCACGACAAGATATGAATCTTTTGTTACAAGCGCGTAAAGCTGAAAATTATGCGACTAAGATAAAAGTCGGACAATGCAAAGCAAAAGAGAAGCTGAAATATTTAAGCCCTCGAAGTCTCCAAGTTGAAGTCTTCAAGTCCGTCGGTATTCAAGTTGAAATCTTCAAATCCGTCGGTCTTCAAGCTGAAGTCTTCAAATTCGCCGATCTTCAAGTTGAAATATTTAAGCCCTCCAAGTCTCAAAGTTGAAGTCTTCAAGTTTCAGTCTTCAAATTCGCCGGTCTTAAAGTTGAAATTTTTAAGCCCTCCAAGTCGTAGTCTTCAAGTTCTTCGATCTTCAAGTTTCAGTCTTCAAATTCGCCGATCTTAAAGTTGAATTGTTGAAGCCCTCCGAATCTTCGAGTTGAAGTCTGAAAAGTCCGCCAAATCTTCAAAGTTTTCCAAGTGTTCAAGTTGATGTCGTCTTCGAGTTGAAGCTTTATAACTTTCCAATCTTAAGGTGGACATATAAGTCCCTTTGCACCTTAAGTTGTCCTCTTCGTGGGTTTGTCCTTAAAAGGAACTATAACTTTCCAATCTTAAGGTGGACATATAAGTCCCTTTGCACCTTAAGTTGGCCTCTTCGTGGGTTTGTCCTTAAAAGGAACTATAACTTTCCAATCTTAAGGTGGACATATGAGTCCCTTTGCACCTTAAGTTGGCATTGCCGATAGTCGAGCCACATTGAGAGTAATCTCTCCAGTAGTCGGGACACATTGAGAGTAATCTCTCTGGTATTCGGGTAGTCGGGCCATTTTGAGAGTAATCTCTCCGGTAGTCGGGCCATTTTGAGAGTAATCTTTCCGGTAGTCGGGCCACATTGAGAGTAATCTCTCCGGTAGTCGGGCCACATTGAGAGTAATCTCTCCGGTAGTCGGGCCATGAAAGTAATCTCTCCAATATTTGGGCAGGGACGAGTACTCATCCCCTCACACTCCAAGATTGTCTTCTTCATGCATGGATCATCTTGTTGAACAAAAACACATCCTTCTCGCTTGAACTACAAAAAAGAGAGGAAAAAAAAGACAAAATACGCAGAAAAAATAAAATTGTACCTGTCAATGATTCGCTTGGACAAGCTTATGAGCCGCGAGTGATGTCGACTGAAGGGAAGGCATGTCCCTATTTATAGAGCTCCAAAAGTCGTTAATTGAAGGACTAATAGCGATGTGGGAGCCGTAATTATCAGAGTCCAACTAGAACTCGTTATCCTACTTCGATTGAAAGGAAAAGAGCTAAGGCGGTGGCTTCTATCTGTTCCGACATGGACTTGGTTGTGGACTGTTCCGTATCAAAATAGAAGTAAACACCAAAGTTATTTGGTTTAGAGACGGATTTGAAAATATTCAGCATCCAACTGTGTGGTGAAACAATAGGCGTACATATTTATTATGAAGTAGTGGTTACTTATATGACTTTTCAAAGGATTTATGACAGAGAATTCCAAATGCAAAAAGGTGGTCACGTGCTTTCATTCTTTCAGTAACCAAAAGTGAAAGTCATTGGCAAAATGCCAAAGTTTCTAGCTTACTTGGTCTATCCTTTGTCTTCATATGAAGAAGACTTCTATTTTAAGCAATTTCTAGCAAATGACAAGTTTTTCCATTACAAATAAATTGCCTAAGCTAATAAATTGGGGGGTTCAAAATCATTCTATTTGAGGTCTTCATAATACTTCAATCCTTGTCTGTGACCTGTGACCGTCAAGTCTTGAAGTAGGGGCATTTATAGGCATATAAAATTTGTACGAATTAAATTCATAGATTAATTTGGACTTATTTTAAATTCAAGATATATTAATGATAGACAAAATTACAGAATAATGCACTCCATAAGTTGACCTTGCACTTATTTAGCCCAGTTACAAGTTTGCAAATATATAGCCAAAAATCAATAAGATCTTTTCTTTTTCCATTCTCTCTAATTATAACAACCTCATTTATTCCTACCTACCCATATTGTAGCTCTCTCCTCATTTTTCACCCATAAATATTTAATCTAATTAATAAAAAAGAATCATATACAAACAAAACTGAAAACAAAAATAAGTTCCCCATTCAGTCAACACTCATTCGTGTCTTCTTCCATAACCGATACTTCTCTGAATTATTTTTTTTTATTTTGTATATCTTCAGGTTTATACATACCTATCACAACTGCAAAACGCAAAAACAGATGCGAGAAACCTAAATCTCATCTCCTTTAATGCTAATCTTGTTAAATTTCGATTATGATTTAGTGAGAAATTTAGGGTGGGTATTGTTTGAACTTATTAGAAATAGTCTAAGTAGGCTGTATACAAAGTTTGAAGGTATTTGCTGGAGATTTGGACTAGTTTTATACTAGAATTGCAAGTGAAAATCGTACAAAAATTTCGTCAGCGATGCTTATACACTTTTATATAATATTATACACTTTTATACAAAGAGGTACATTATGTATATAGTTGTATAAAAGTGTATAAAGATGTATAATCACATAGTGAAAATATTCTCGATACACTATGTATATAGGTGTATAAGAAGAATGAGAAGAAGAAGAAGAAAAAAAAAGAAGAAAATGCGAGAAATTCACCAAATACCTGTAAATAATGTATCAACCTTGTATATAATAATGTATAAGTTGTGTTTATACATTATTATATACTATTTATACAGTATTATACATTATTATACAAATGAATCCTATCAATGGAGCTTCACGTGTTCTTCTTCTTCCTTGGGCATCCTCTGAAATTTAACTCAAATATAGCCTAAATCTACTCTAAATCACTTGAAATTTATGTTTTGAACTCATCTTGATGATTCCAATCAATTGAGACAACACCCATTTCAAACAACTAACAAATCGAAAAACTTAATTTCTGAAATCGAATCTTCGAACCACCTGTAATGGTGACTTTTATTTTTCAAATCCTTAATTAACCATTGGAATCCGGAAAAGAATTGAAGGAGAATAACAATAGTAGAGAAATTTTTTGGTGCAAAGGCTGACTTGGGAAGGAGAAGAAGAATGAAGAAAAAAGGGGAATGAAGAAGAAAGGGGACCAGAGAAATAAGGGGTGGGCTACCTGGAACGAAGAAAAAAGTGGAGTGACAAGGGATGTAACTAGAACGAAGAAAAAAGAGGGGAACGAAGAAAAAAGGGGCTAACTGGTGAAAAGTAATTTTCAGGTTATGTACAACCCGGGCTATACTGGGTAAGGGTTTCAAACATGAGCCATTTTCTGATGGATTGTTGGGCCAAGTGACAAGGGATGTAATTTTTCCTTAATTATATAAGTCCAATATATACGGATTAAATAAATAAATCTTAATCAATTGGGCTAGCCCATTTAATTGGGCTAAAGTGATGAGCCCACTTCATTAAGCCCAAGATGTCATCTTCCTAGAGGCCCAGTTTGGTGCCACGTGTCAAATGACTTGGCGCACCAAGTCAAGCGGAAGAGCCAATAGGACCATGCCACGTGTCAAAATGACAAGGCATGCCCAGTCACACTGAAAGGCCAATGAAATCGTGCCATGTGTGCAAGTGACATGTTCTGCCAATCAAATGCGGCCATGTCACCCTTCAATTTGATTGGTCGGAAAGAGTTTGTTCTTATCATGACTCTCCCCTTCCACAACTATAAATATGGGTCTTCATAACTCAGAAAAGACACCAGAAGTTATAACAAGAAGCAAGAAAGAGCTCGTGGATCAAACACTGCAAATTCCTCCACAAGTTTCAAGCTTTAAGCAATCAAGTTCAAGTTCAAGAAATCAAGTTAAGTTCAAGAACGAAGAACAGATCAAGTATTCAAGCTCAAGAACGAGGAACAATTCAAGTATTCAATATCAAGAACGAAGTCAAATCAAATACAAGGCGTTCAAGATCAAGGCTACTTGTTCGTGATAAAATTCGTGGCAACAATTAAAGTGTTCGCGACGGATAAATCAAAGTCAAATTCAAGATCAAGCTCAAAGGCCCTTGAATTTATACTGGAAAAGTAGAATCAGAGGAATCATAGAGATTGTAACACTCAAATATTTGAGATAAAATACTACGGTTGTTGCAAATTTATTGTCTACACTTGGGGTGCTTGTTGCAAACAAATTGGCACGCCCAGTGGGACCAATTCTGCCCCTCATCTCTTCCTCCTGCAAATCAAAAACTTTAAGTTTCAAGATTATTTGTTGCGATGGTCGGGTACTTCAAGTCTCGTCTTCAAGTTTCAGCAAGCCTACACCTCGACAAACCATGAAGTAGGGGGCATTTGTAGACACTGAAATTTTAACAGATCAAGATAAATCCTAAATTCAAGACAACTCTTGAAATATTAGGAGTCTATTAGGGTTACTTGGTGGCTACTCCACCCAAACCCTAATTCATGTCTATAAATAAGGCTACATAAGTCCTTCAATGGGATCTCAGCAATTCCATAAACTCTCGGAATATGCACAAAGAGATCAAATGTGAGATCTCCGAAATTCCATGAAACCCGCTAAGGCCCTCGAATCACGTAGAATAAATCGGAGGAAGAATCAAGGGATAAACAGAGTTGTAACCCGTAATGTTTATCAATAAAATCCTTTTTTCTTTACAATTGTTTGTGATTGCAGTTTTATTTTTCTGCACAAATTTGTTGCAAACAATACCGTTTATGCGCGCAGATGTGGTATATGCTCGCAAACAGGACACGACCGTCGAAAATGTCCTTCGGCTGGTTCGGGTGGCAATAGTACTCAAGCTCTTGGTGGTCCTTCTTCTATTATGCCTAACTATCACTGAGTTTATGTTGTAATAGGACGTTTCTATGTTTATGTTGCAAGTTTTATAAAATAAAATTATGTTTGTTAATTATGAGTTGAACTTTTCCATTTTAATGATATTTTAAAAAATTATATGTTCGGAAGAACTGGAAAAAATATTGAAATATCATAAGGCTAATTAGTTTAATTTTAATTATGGTTATTTTTTTATATATAAGTGTTGTCTTGTCCAACTGACATAAAGTTGTTTCGTACCTGTCAAAACCTTTAACACGCAAAGCATAGCGTGGTCAAATATTACGTTATGTGTGCATATAAATCAGGATATTAACAGACAAATTTATTTGACAAATTTATATTTTTTTTATAAAATACTAGTATTAAATTCGAATAAATTTAACATACTAGTATCGAGAAGAAGAACCGGATATATAATATTGAGGAAGAAGAAGCAGAATGGTCGTCTTGAAGAAGACCGCTCGTTTTTAAAAAAAGGGGTATAGCGCCGGGTATTTGGGCGCTATACCCGGGCGTGGCAGTTTTTTATATATATCGCCCAAATACTCGGCGCTATACATTAACGGCACAGTTAACGTTAATGTATAGCGCCCAGTATTTGGGCGCTATATATAAAAATGTCATCTTTTTTTTTACACCTATTAAGGTGCTACTTGTCCAAAAGAACCACATTTTGGTTCCGGACTCGGGATTAAGTTAGGTCAAATGGAAAATGGGTATGGGCTCAATATTTTGGGCTTGAAGGGATTTGGGTCATGAATTTGGGCTAATTAACTTTGGGGTAGGAAGACTAAATCAAAACCCCTTTTTTTATTTTTATTTTTCTTTGATTTTAAAATCTAATAAAATCCTAAATCAATCTAATTTGTAAAAATTAAAATAGTTTATCTATTAAAATAACTAATTAACTTAAAACTAAATAAAAACACTACTTTCTAAAGACTAAAAGCTAAATATGTTAAAATGACCATTTTTTGTGATTTTTCTTAATAAAATTAATTCCTACATGCAAATTGGACCTAAGATGACATGAAATTAAAACGTGACATTTTTTTTAATGATTTTTCTATGATTTTAAAATATTAAAAATGCATGAAATGCAACTAAATAAAGAAAAACTTCTAAAATTCCCTTAAAATTATTTTTTGGTTTATTTTTAGGAGTTATTTTCATGTAGGGCAAAAATTAGGTCCTCACACAAATCACCCTCGGATTCAAGCCTAAGGATTTCCAAACTTCCGAATTCCGCAAACGATGCCAAAACCTATCAAACCTCATCCGAATGACCTGAAATTTTGCACACACGTCACAATTGATACGAAGGACCTACTCCAATTTCCGAAATTTCATTCCGACCCCGATATCAAGATTTCCACTGCCGATCGAAAAATGCCAAATTTCCAATTTTGCCAATTCAAGCCTAAATCCTCCAAAGACCTCCAAATTACATTCCGAACACGCTCCTAACTCCAAAATCACCTAACGAAGTTATCCGAACCATCAGAATTCACATCCGGATCTTCTACTCATAAGTCAACATCAGGTTGACTTTTTACAACTTAAGCTTCAAAATTACACACTAAAGTGTCTCATTCCACTCCAAGACCACTCCGAACCCGAACCAACCAATACGATACGATTAAATACAGCTCAACAACACATAAAGAAGCAGAAATGGGGGCAACGGGGTTGTAACTCATGAAACGACTGTCCGGGTCGTTACATCCTCCCCCTCTAAAACAAACGTTCGCCCTCGAACGAGTCAAGAAACATACCTGAAGCCTTAAACAGGTGTGTATATCTTCTCCGCATCTCCCTCTCAGTCTCCCAAGTAGCCTCCTCCACGGGCCGACCTCTCCACTGAACTTTCGCTGAAGCTATATCCTTTGATCTCAACTTTTGGACCTGCCGCTCCAAAATAGCCATTGGATTTAGGGTGTGATTCCTAGTTTTAATGTTTTTTCTGGCGTTCTGAGGGTTCGAGCGAGTCCGTTTTATCATTATAAACTTGTGGGTGTGTTCAGGCGGGGCTCGGGGGCCCCAAGTTCCAATCGGACGAGGCTCGAACCAAGTTGGAAATTTCAGGCAAAGGCTGAATGCCTAGCTTCTGTCATAACCGCACCTGTAGTTGGTCAGCCATAGATGCGAGCTCACAGGTGCGGGCTTTGTCTCGCAGATGCGGCCATGGCTGGCCAGCTCAGAAATCGCAGAAGCGGCCCCCTCTCCGCAGAAGCGGAACCATAAAAGCAGTTGGCCTTCCGCAAAAGCGGCCCAGCCGGCCCATTGAAGTTCCGCAGAAGCAAACCCTTTTCACAGATGCGGTGGGAGCAGGTGCGGCCCAGGACCGCAGATGTAAAAATCACTGAAGGCAGTGACCTTCATTTATTACGGGAGTTAGTCATTTTTGGCTCATTTCCACTCCGTTGTTGGGCGATTTTAAAGCTTTTGAGAGGGGGTTTTCACTAAGATTTTAGAGGTAAGTAATTCCAACTATATGTGAGTTAAATACTTGGATTTTGGGTAGATTAACATGTAAAGATTAGTGAAAATCATGGGATTAGAGTAAAACCTAGGTTTTTGATATAAACAAGATTTAACCACGAAATTCGTTATGGAATGAAGTAAAAATCATATATTCTTGATCCTTAGGTTATGGGTAACAACTTTCTTCGAAAATTTTTGGAATCTGGGCACATAGGCCCGGGGATGAATTTTGGGAACCTTGCATGTAGGGTTGGAAAATTACTTTAGTAGTTAGAATATGAACTCTAGAGCATGTATTGACTAGTCCTTACCTCATATGAATAGTTGTGGATCGTTCGGCTCCGATTTGAGGTTTTGAGCGCATTCTTGAATTTGGAAGTAAGCTTTGGCGCAATGTAAGTCTCATTTCTAACTTTGTAAGAAGGAATTATCCCCATAGGAGAAATAATTGAATATGTGCCACTAATTGTGGGGGATACGTACGCACGGGGTGAGGAGATTCCATGCGTAGCTACTATTATGTTTATGTCTGGATAGTCTAGGACCCAAAAACATGGTTTACCTGCCGTACTTGTAACTTTTTTGTCAATTTAAATTGCGTAAATCATATCGAATTTGGCAAATGAATTTCTAGAAAGTTAAACATCATTTTCTACCGAAAGAGAAGTTAACATTACTTTGGGTAATTGCTTTCCCGATGAATTCTTGATTGACTGTTTGATGTGTTTATTCATATTTGACCGCGTCGCATGTATGATTCGCGAGCGGGGTAATAGGTGCATCTATTGTTTCGCATCGTTCGACCCTCTGACAGTGCACACTTTATTATTATGTTGGATCGGGCCGTACGACATCGGCATTATTTGTGCATGCTATTTGCTTGGTACTCTCTGTGATCTGAACTGCTTTAAATAACTTGAAATATAGATCGTTAACTGAAATGTCGGAAACTGGAATATTATTTATGAAAAAACCCGTCACTTCCTGTTATTAACTGTTATTTATTCATGACATCCATGCTTAGCGTAACACTTAAATTATATTATTATTGACCTTAGTAAGTGTCAAGTCGACCCCTCGTCACTACTTCTTCGAGGTTAGGCTGGATACTTACTGGGTACATATTGTTTATGTACTCATACTACGCTTCTATGCTTAATTATACAGGATCTTAGGCAGGTGCATCTAGCTACCCGTCTGGCGCGCGTTCGTGATACCTGACCGAGATTCCACAGTGAGCTGCCCATTCTGAGCCGTTCAACAGCATGCCGGAGTCTCTCCTTTTATTATTACTGTCTATTCTATTTCAGGCAGTAGGATAGTTATATTCTTTTGTACATTCTACTAGTTGCCCTCGTACTTGTGACACTAGATCCTAGCACACACATTAATAGACTATTACTTTTGGGTTGTATTTCTATATTATGTTTCCCTTAGTCTTTCCCGGTTCAATTGCCTTATAAAATTATTAATTATGGACTAATTTAAATTTAAGTTAAGTAAATTTTGGGACTGTTTATGAAAATAAATGAGAACTCACTAGTTTATCTAGAGTTGGCTTGCTTAACAACGGTGTTGGGCGCCATCACGTCCTATATTGGAATTTGGGTCATGGCAGAGTTCAAATATCACCCTCGATGTGCCAAACTAGGGATCACACACCTAAGTTTTGCTGATGATTTGCTACTATTTGCTAGAGGGGACTTGAAATCATACAGGTAATTCATCAAAAGTTCTACTAGTTCACTCAAGCTTCTGGGCTGCAAGCAAACCTCAACAAGAGTGGAGCCTGATAAGTTAGGATTTTAATGTGTTTTATGCCCCTACTTGCATATGTTTTAAGTATAAATTGCTACAAAATAGCCCCGAAATGCTCACAGGTTGTCCTTGATTGCAGGTTTGGTCGACAAAGTGACGAAATATCAAAGATCGGCTCAAAAAGGAGTGAAACCTGCTCAAGTAACAATGACCAAGAGAATTGAGGAAAAAGAGCCTAGTGCGGACCGCGCAAAAGTAGATGTGGCCACAATAGGAGTTTCAGAGACATGGCATATTCAGTGGAAGTGCTACGCGGCCGCGTTTGGATTCTCGCGGTCCGCGATCAGGCTACGCGGCCGCTTCACACTTTTGTGCGGTCCGCGTGAACGAGATTCAGAGAGTTGAAGTTTTGACAATTTCAAGCAATGCGGTCCGCGCTCCTTTATGTGCGGCCGCGCCAACCTCCACCGCGGCCGCGCTGCATTTCCACGCGGTCCGCGGTCCTCAACTTTAGAGAAGCAGAAACTACATGTCCAAGAGCCAGTGCGGCCGCGGTCCTTTTTGCGCTGTCCGCACTGACCCTGCAGGGGTATTTTTTTTCCAGTTTCTCCAGCCTAGTATAAATAGCACATTTTACCATTTTTAGGTTAAGTTTTATATTCTGAACGCAGCTAAGCTCGTGAGACTGGATATTTTATCCATTTTCGGCATTTTTTCTCTTTATTATTGTAGTTTCTTCTTGGTAATTAATTAATATGCTTAGTTCTTTATCTATTTCTTCAATCTCTGTATCTAGCATGAGTAGCTAAACCCATTAGCTAGGGTTGTGGCTCAACCCTAGTGTCGGTAATTGATGGGTGTTGCCATCTAGGGTTAGATTGATTATAGGTGTTTGCTATTTGGGCTGATTTTATGTTTTAATTTCGAATTTGTGGTTGCAAACATAGATTCAAGCTTAATGGGTTTGACCCTTCTTGAGAAAGAGAGTTTATGACCCCAAAATTGACCCAACAAGTAATTGGGATGGACTCATGAGAAATGATAGTCCCAATTAACGGGTTAAATCTCGAGAGAGTAATCACCCTACTTGAACCCTAGTTGCTTGATCTAATTGGCCTACCCAATTGGTCTCGAGAGAGTCAATTGGGCAAAATCACTCTCTCTACCGAGAGGTGTGAGAGTGGGTACAATAGTGCAACGGTTATAGCATAAGCCCCAAATATGTCAATCTATCCTTAGTAACATCTACCCGTCAATTAGCCACCTAGGTGATGTCATGACCCTAGTGCCTTTCTTCCCATTAGATACAACTTAGCAATATTCTCTTAGCATTATTTAGTGTTAATCATTAGTCTTATAATAGTCGTTATAAAAATCAAAAACCAAGAATGTTTGAAGTGACATTAGGAGTACAAACACATCTCTAGACTAGACAGAAAAATCCAACTCCACTACTAGCTCCCTGAGGAAATCGATCCCGACCTCTATTCGGGTAAAAGCTATCGCGACCCGCTCTTCCTACCTTGGTGTAGCATCGAGTTGGCAGCGATCACTTTTTGGCGCCGTTGCTGGGGAGCTTACAGTGTTGACTATCTGTTTGGTTAGTTTTGTGTTTTGCTTCTCTTTCCTTCTTGTTTACTAATTTTGTTTGTGTCGATTACTCAGGTACTATGGCTTTAGATGCAAACGACCCTCTTGGAAATGTGCTTGCGGGGGAGGACGTTGAGGATATTGGAGATGAGGAAGTGCCTCTTGTACCTCCAGGACCACGAAGAGGCCGCCCGGCCAATGCTAATGACAACATCCCAGACCATCCTCCACCACCTCCAAGAGCGGTTCCTCGGGTTCTACCGAATCAAGGATATGCGAGTGCCATTGTTCCTCCCCGCATCCGGGCGGGGAACTTTCAAATCACAAATGTTATGTTGACCTTGCTCGAGCGACCGAGGCGATGATAAAACAAACTTTTTATCGGGGCATCAACACCATGAATCAATGCATTGTGAACCAACTAGCCAGAGGGAACTTTATGAAACTTTCTTACCAAGAGGCATGTGATGTACTTGATGAAATGTCCGACACCTCTTCGGCATGTCAAAGCCGAGCAAATGTACCCCAAGGTGACCCCACGGTCATCCATTTGCACAAGGAATTGAATAATCATGGCCAAGTTATTGCCGTGCTTACAATAACTATGAATCAATTGGCGAAGGCGCAATTGCAACAAGTCCAAAACCCACGCCAAGTCAATGCAATGGAAGGTGTTTCTATGCTAAAAAGGAGGCAAAGATGGCAACAACAACCTCAAGGTAATGGTGAGCAATTTGACAACAATAATGATGGTGGTGGTTATTCGAATGAGTGATACGATGATCAAAGCGAGGAATGTCAATATGTCAATAACTACCAAGGGAATAGAGGAAATCAAGGGAATCAACAATGGCGTCCCCAAGGAAATTGGGGCAATCAACAAGGCGGCGGTAATTGGAATAACAACAACCAACAACAAGGTGGTGGCAATTGGAACAACAACAATCAAAACAACAATTGGGGTAACCAAGGTAACAATCAAGGCAATTGTAACGGGAACAATAATAATTGGAGCAACAACAACAACAATCAAGGAGGGTGGAATAATGGCGGAAATCAAGGCAACCGGGGTCAAGGCTTTCAAAGGCCCCCCATGTACCAACAATCGAACAATCCACCCCCTTTCGATCTCAAGGGTCTATTTCTTCAGGTAGTGGTATGGGGAGGATAGAAATGATGTTCGAACAAATGATGAAAAAGAACCAAGATTCCGATGCACAATTGGCTTCTCATAATACATCTATCCGGAACCTAGAAGTGCAACTAGGCCAAATTTCTCAAGCTTTGAATACTGCCTAAAGGGTGCTCTACCAAGTGATACGGTAGTGAACTCGAAGGGAGGTAACAATCATGTGATGGCGGTTACAACAAGAAGTGGGAGAGGCGGTGATGTGCATGCCTCGAAAGAAAATCAAGTTGTGGATGATAATGTTGATGAGGCCGAGGTGGAAACTCAAGAGGCCGTGAACCCGTCTAGGGAGCACATAATTGACATGCCGGAGCCGGTGGTGCCAAAAGCCAAGGCACCTTTGCCTAGAAGACCCCCACCTTATCCTCAGCGGTTAGCAAAGCAAAAGAGTGACAATCAATTCAAAAAGTTCATAGATATGATGAAAAGCCTTACAATCAATGTGCCTTTAGTGGAGGCACTTGAACAAATGCCGGGCTATGCAAAGTTCAGGAAGGATTTGGTCACAAAGAAGCGTTCCATGGATTGTGAAACAATAAAGATGACTCACCAAGTCAGTGCGATAGTGCATTCTATGGCCCCGAAACTTGAAGACCCTAGAGCTTTTACTATCCCTTGCACTATCGGTAGTGTGGAGTTTGCTAAGGCCCTTTGTGACTTGGGGGCTAGCATTAATTTGATGCCTTATCAATCTTCAAGAAATTGGGAATTGGGCAACCTAGGCCAACCTCAATGAGACTTCAAATGGCGGACCGGCCGATGAAGCGGCCTTTGGGTATAATTGATGACGTACTTGTCCGGGTGGACAAATTCATATTGCCGGCAGACTTTGTCATATTGGATTGTGAAGTGGACTTTGAAGTCTCGATTATTCTTGGGAGACCTTTCCTAGCAACGGGGAAGGCATTGGTTGATGTTGAAGCGGGTGAGCTAACATTCCGAGTGGGAGATGAAAAGGTGGTTTTCCATGTTTGCAAATCCATAAAGCAGCCCAATAGCACCGAGGTGTGCTCATTTGTGGACATAGTCACAGCTGTGATTGTGGATGACACAAGTGCCATGATCAACGTGGAGGATCCCCTTGAGGCTGTGCTACTAAATCTTGATGACAATGATGATGCAAGCCGGGTGGAGTGTGTCAATGCTCTACATGGGATGGCTCTTATACTTATGAGCCTAGAAAGTTGTCTTTGGATCTTGAAAACCGGAAAACTCCACCAACAAAACCATCAATTGAGGAGCCACCGGTGTTGGAGTTGAAGCCACTTCCTCCACACCTCAGGTATGAATTTTTGGGCTCTAATTCAACTCTTCCAGTTATTCTTTCTTCTTGCCTTACTAACTTGCAGGTTGAGGCCACTTTGGAGGTGCTTCAAAGGCGAAAAAGGGCAATAGGATGGACTCTGGCGGACATTCGGGGAATAAGCCCCGCATTTTGCATGCATAAAATTATCTTGGAGGATGATGCAAGGCCTTCCCTAGAACATCAAAGGAGGCTAAATGAAGCAATGCAAGAGGTGGTGAAGAAAGAAGTGATCAAGTGGCTTGATGCGGGTGTGGTGTATCCAATTTCCGATAGCTCATGGACTTCTCCGGTCCAATGTGTGCCAAAGAAAGGAGGGATGACGGTGGTGACCAATGACAACAATGAGCTTATTCCCACTCGAACCATTACCGGGTGGAGAGTTTGTATGGACTACCGGAAACTCAACAAGGTGACCCGCAAGGATCATTTTCCCTTGCCATTCCTCGATCAAATGCTTGATCGCCTTGCGGGGCGAGCGTTCTATTGTTTTTTGGATGGGTACTCGGGCTACAATCAAATCTTAATTGCCCCGGAGGACCAAGAGAAGACCACTTTTACATGCCCCTATGGTACATTTGCTTTCTCCCGGATGCCATTCGGGTTGTGCAATGCTCCGGCGACCTTCCAACGTTGCATGATGGCTATTTTCACCGACATGGTGGAAGACATATTGGAGGTCTTTATGGATGACTTTAGTGTGGTTGGTGACTCTTTTGAAGAATGCTTGGTAAATTTGGATAGAGTCTTGGCCCGATGTGAAGAAACTAACCTCGTTCTCAATTGGGAAAAATGCCATTTTATAGTCGAAGAAGGTATAGTGTTGGGTCACCAGATTTCTAAGCATGGGATTGAGGTAGACAAGGCGAAGATCGAGGTGATTTCAAGGCTCCCTCCCCCTACTTCTGTCAAAGGGGTGAGGAGTTTTCTTGGGCATGCCGGGTTCTACCGGCGGTTTATCAAAGACTTCTCGAAGGTTGTGAATACCCTTTGCAAATTGCTAGAGAAAGATACCAAGTTTGTTTTTGATGAAAAATGCATGGAGGCTTTTGAACTTTTAAAGCACAAGTTGACCACTACCCCTATCATAACCGCACCTAATTGGAGTTTACCCTTTGAAATAATGGGTGATGCTAGTGACGTTGCAGTGGGGGCGGTGTTGGGTCAACGGGTTAACAAAATGTTCCATCCCGTGTATTATGCAAGTAAGACTATGAATGAAGCTCAACGGAATTACACGGTGACGGAGAAGGAGCTATTGGCCATTGTATTTGCCATGGAGAGATTTAGACCATATCTTATGGGGGCCAAGGTGATTGTTCACACGGACCATGCCGCCCTTAGGTATTTGATGACCAAGAAGGATTCCAAGGCGAGATTGATGAGATGGGTGTTACTTCTTCAAGAATTTTATTTAGAAATAGTGGACCGGAAGGGAAGTGAGAACCAAGTGGCGGACCGTTTGTCCCGGTTGGAGGAAGAAGGGAGGCCATGTGACGGCCTTGAGATAAATGATACATTCCCCGACGAGCAACTTCTTTCCGTGTCAATGTGTGACATGCCATGGTTCGCGGACATCGCCAACTTCATTGTTACCAGAATTATCCCGTGTGAGCTCTCTTCTAACCAAAGGAAGAAACTCAAACGGGATAGTTTGGATTTTTATTGGGATGATCCGTACTTGTTTAAAATTTGCACGGATGGTGTGATTAGAAGATGTGTCCCGGAAGGTGAACAATTGAGCATTTTGGAGGCTTGTCACTCCTCCCCCTATGGTGGCCATCATGGAGGGGTGAGAACGGCTTCAAAGGTCTTGAGTTGTGGTTTCTATTGGCTGACTTTGTTTAAAGATGCTAGTGACTTGGTAAAGGGATGTGATGCATGCCAAAGAGCCGGCGGAATTTCAAAAAGGGATGAGATGCCTCTCAATACAATTCTCGAGGTGGATATTTTTTATGTTTGGGGCATCGATTTCATGGGTCCTTTCGTGAGCTCTTGTGGGAACACTTATATTCTCGTGGCAGTGGACTATGTCTCTAAGTGGGTTGAAGCCGTGGCTTTACCCAACAATGAAGCCCGGAGTGTTATGGCATTCTTGAAAAAGAGTATCTTCACAAGGTTTGGCACCCCTCGTGCTATCATTAGTGATGGGAGGTCTCACTTTTGCAACAAGGCGTTTGATTCATTGCTTGCCAAGTATGGAGTAAATCACAAAGTGACCACCCCCTATCATCCTCAAGCTAGTGGTCAAGTGGAAGTCTTCAACCGAGAAATAAAGAGTACCTTGTCCAAGACGGTCAATGCTAATAGGACCGATTGGTCGAAAAATTTGGATGACGCCTTATGGGCGTACCGGACGGCTTACAAGACCCCAATTGGTATGTCCCCGTATCGGTTGGTGTTTGGGAAAGCTTGCCATCTTCCGGTAGAATTGGAGCACAAAGCTATGTGGGCCTTGAGAAAGTTGAACTTGGAATGGGATGTTGCAGCGAATCTCCGTGTTGAGCAACTTAATGAGCTTGATGAGTTTAAATTTCATGCCTACTCCAGCTCGTCCTTGTATAAGGACAAGATGAAGTATCTTCACGACAAATATGCTCAGGACAAGGAATTCAAAATTGGTGATATGGTTCTTCTTTTCAACTCCCGGTTACGTCTGTTTCCGGGAAAGCTCAAATCAAAATGGAGTGGGCCATTTGAAGTTGTATTCGTGACCCCATTTGGTGCTCTTGATCTAAGAAACAAGAATGGTGAAGTTTTCTGGGTCAATGGGCATCGTGTCAAGCATTATTTGGGGAAGTTTGATGACAGCCACGTGGTGGCACTCATTCATTTGAAGTGATGTGATGGTAACATGCATCGTGCCGCGATGTTAAATCAGGAGCTTCTTGGGAGGCAACCCATATCTTTTTCTTTCTCTTTGATTTTCTTTGTAGCTTAGGATTTTTGAGCTAATTATTTGTGAGATGTTGCAGGGATTGTGTTGAAGCAGTGCAAAAAAAAATTGTAGTCTCTGAAGTTTGCCAGTGCGGCCGTGGTGCATTTTTGCGCGATCCGCGCTGGCATGTTAAAAATGTAGTGCTCTCTGAAGTTTTCCACCGCGGCCGCGGTCAAGTTTGTGCGGGCCGCGGTGGACCTTCACGGCCGCGGTACACTTTAACGCGGTCGCGCCAAGGTTGCCTTCTGAAACTTCATATGTTGAAACCCAGCGCGGTCCGCGGTCGCTTTTGTGCGGCCGCGCTGGTAGGTAAGTAAGGGACCCACGGGTTGTCTATAAATAGAGACCAAGGGTTTCATTTTACCCTTTTCGCAATTTGAAAACCCAAAGCCATTATTCTACTGTTCATCCCTCTTCTAAGACCGTAATTCTTGCTAGCTTGGATAGATTGCATTCATTCTTCCTAATCCTGGTAACATTTCATGATTACTTACTTTCTTATTTTCATTTTATTTGCTTGCCAGCAGTGTGTAACTTCTTTTTCTTCCCGTTTTTTTTCTTTGAATTACTAGTTTAGGTTAGATTTCTTGTTAGTTTTTGTGTGCTGAACATGATTAAGGATTGGGTAACTGAGTAGGGACAAGTAGGAGTCAAAAATTGAACAAATATGGACAGAGCATGAAAACCCTAACTTAGTGCCCATAAACCCTAGCTCAGCCTGGACCGCGGTTGCTTTTACGCGATCGCGCTGCCCTGACGCGGTCTGCGTTGCATTTTTGTGCGGACCGCGGTGCTCTTGTGATTGCAAGTTAAATGTTTCCAGCGCGGCCGCATTGCAGTTTTGTGCGGTCCGTGCTGGCCCACCGCGGCCGCGGTCCCTTTTTGTGCGGACCGCGGTGGGAGATTCAGAGAGTTATGTTTTGGGACCTTTGCCCACCGCGGACCGCGGTCACTTTTGTGCGGTCCGCGGTGCCTCCAATGCGGCCGCACTCCTGTTTTGTGCGGACCGCGGTGCTATGTTCTGCAGCTGTGTACTGCAATTATCTCTGCAATCTATTTCATTTACCTGTTTCACTGCATGTGCTTAATCTAACAATGTTAGATGCTTATCTT
This sequence comes from Nicotiana attenuata, assembly GCF_001879085.1. Lineage (NCBI taxonomy): Eukaryota > Viridiplantae > Streptophyta > Magnoliopsida > Solanales > Solanaceae > Nicotiana > Nicotiana attenuata. Next base: position 273,158 of record NW_017671297.1, on the reverse strand, counting down.
TGCAGATAATGGTTAAACAAAGGGGAGGCAAACAATCACAACAACCCGGGAGAGGTGGTTCCTCCCGAGTGGGTAAAGGCAAGAGAATAGCAAAACTCACTCCCCAGGCTCGGGAGAACATAAAAAAGACCCAGAAATTGATAAAAGTTGCTGATAAGGCTGCTATTCGTTCGTCGGGGAGTGAGTATGTGCCCTCTAAAGACATCTCCTCAGATTCAGTCCCAAATTACATAACCGGCCCCCTCCACCTAGTTGATACCCCTCCACCATCACCCACCTCCAAAAGACCAGTGAATGTAGTCTCGGATTCATCTGACGAGTCCGCAGCCGGTAGTGGGAAATACTCCACCTCCCCCACAGCTTTATTATCTGGGGAGAGTGCAGGCAGAGATGAGGGAGGTGAGCCTCACATTGGGGGAGTTGCACGGATGAGGAAAGCCGAAGAGTGGGAGGATAGATTCGTGAGCCAAGTGGCTTACCACAAGTTTAGGGAGTGGTGGCCGGTGAGGAAGGTGATACCGGAGAGGAGTTTTATTGGCACTAACCTTTTACCCCACAAATCGAACGTGCAGAGGGAGTTCAGAACTAGATGGGGCTGGGAGTTCTTCATGGAGAAGTGCATCGATGCTAATGAGCACATGGTTAGGGAATTCTACTCTAATGTAGCTCACATTTTCAAGGATACCAAGGTGACCAAAATTAGACACAAAATAGTGTTGTTTGACGGAACATCTTTAAATGAGTATTTGGGGTTCCGTGATGAAGATGAATCACTTTATTTGGCTAAGTTAGGGATGGGTGAGGAAGTCCGTCCTTGGTTGGCCCAGTACTTGGCAATCCCAGGTACTGTGCCAGAGTGGTTGCAAGCAGGGAAGAAAATATTCCGGAAGACCTTCAACTTTGAGGTTCGAGGGTGGTTGACATTTGTATACAGTTGGCTTGTCCCTTCTACGCACGATCAAACTATTCCACTTACCCGGGCGGTTCTTGTTGCATCTATTATGGCCAGGTACCCTATCAATATGGGCAATGTGATGTCCCGTGTGATTTCTACTGTGGGGCAAGAGCATGACCGAAATTATCCTTTTCCCAACACCATTTCAATGTATTTCCGGGACATGGATGTGGAGAAGAAAAGATATGATGTCAAGACCAAGCCTGTGGATCCCTATTCTTGGTACAGTATGCAGGGCCCGGACAACCCTAAGTCCAAGAACTACCAGCCACCCGCTTCTGCCCCAACTGGCCAGTCTGAGGAGCCAGTTGCGGTAGAGCCTTCCACCGAGCCTACTGCCACTACAGGGGTAGACTTTCCTCCAGGACCTTCCTCTACTGCTGGTCCCAGTTCTTCAGCAGGCCCGGGAGTGCCATCTTCCAAGACTCATCCCTTCACTGCCCATCAGTTGAGCCAGACATTGGCTAGCTTGAACAACTGGATGTCAGCTGCGACATCCAAGTAGTCCACATTGTCTTCAACTATTTAGACCCAATCAGCACCTCAGCCAGCTCAGATTCCTCAGTCAATTGAGGACACTTTGAAGAAGCTCCTGGAGAACCAGGAAAGGATTATGAAGACACAAGCTACTTTGACTATAGATGTGGAGTCACATGGCAAGGCTCTGAAGGAGCTTGCCAAGGAGCACAAGAAAACAAGGAGATCACGGGCTTCTAAGGAGTCTGTGAAGCAGCTCAGGACAGATGTGGACAAGCTATTGGCAGATCAGATGCCTCTTGACTTGCTATTCGGGGACCCAGCCCCAGATCCAGCAGCACCAATAGCAGAGTCACAGCAGGAGCAGGCACCCAGGCCTCCAAGGAAGAAGAGGAAGCGTCCCAGTTCAGTTGGTGCAGTTATCGAGCTAGCAGACCCACAGGAGGTCCCTTCCAGTGATGCACCTATCATTCAGCCGGTCCAGGAGCATGCCCCAGTCCCAGCAGCTGAGCAGCTGGAGTCTGGGAACCAGTCTGAGGTTCCCGCACGTACAGAGGACTTGGGGACCACTGATGATCCCATGCAGACGGACCAGTCCTAGGGAGTTTCTATATCCTTTACTTTGATTTTGATGCTTATTTTGGTAGTTGGCATTGGGGACAATGCCAGCTTTTATTCGTGGGGGTGCGCCCTACTTTTTTTTGTTGATTATCTGGATGACTGTATATACAGATTGTTAGTTTATGATTTACTTTGATTTTCTATTTTGGGTTGTATATAACTTTACACTTTAGCCACTTTTCTTCTACTTTTTATTCTCTCTTTTGGTCTGTATATAAAGTTACATTTCTGTACATATTCATCTCCCGTTGTATATTCTACTCCCCTATTGTACATATTCATTCTATTTTCTATTTTCGCAAATTTTTTCGTTTTTAGCTTTATAGTTAGGCTCGTAGCCTCTTGTTTTGTTTTTGACGCTTCCAATAAGCCCTTGGTTTTCTTAAGGCCACGGTTCTTTCCAAGGGTGGAGTATTGTGTGAACCGGGTGGCTCTTCCCGATGATGGATGGAGTGACAACCTTCTTAAGGGTTTGAGTCCGTTTCTTTGATTTTTTCCTTTATTTTTGATAGTTGTAGTTAAGGGTACCTCAAGCAAAGCTTCACTTGGGCCTAGCACATTTTCCTTTGATCCCATGGTCAAAGACATAATGTTGTGTTTAGGATGGTGAAAGTCGTGGCTCTGAGACTCTTGCGTTGACCAAACAATTATCATGTGGTCTTTTCGGACCATTATGTGCTTGAATCGTAACTAAGGTCGTTGTGGGCCCTCGACTCGATGTCTTTAGCAATCCCCTAGCGTGTGTGGTGAGGAATCGAATTGTGAGTCCAAGTCTCGAGCCAATGGTCTAGAACTTGCCCTGAATGTTTGTTGAGGCGAAGTCCTAGGTGAAATTTGACTTGAGAAGTGATTATAGGCTCTCCTTGATCCGAATGTTAAGTTGAACAATTCCATAGCCTACCAAAGAGATGATCCCTAGTTAACCCTTTTGAGCCTTAAACCTTTTTCTTTCAAGAACCAATGCTACAAGCCTATACCCGTTCTAAATGACTACCCTCTCTTGGCACCCAAATCTTCCCTTGAGTAATGGCAAATGTCTAAGTTTGGAGGGAGAGGCAAGAAAGGAAACAAAGTGGTAGAAAGGTACAAAAGCAAAAGAAAAAGGAAGGCAATGAAAAAAAAAAGCAAGAAAAGAAAAAGACAAAAAGAAAGTCCAATGTGAACAAGAATAAAAAGGGATTCAAGGAAAACAAAAGTGAAAAAGGCGTGAAAAAAAAGTAGAAAAAGGAGAAATGTTTTGAATTGCATAAGAAAGAGTGACAATGTGTCTCTCTAACCCCTTGTAAAGAAGTGAAATACTCAAAAGAGTCAAGAGAGTTGTGCCAAAATGAATCAAAAGAAGTGCTTAAGGGAAGATTGAACCTACTTGAATAATAACATGTCCTACCCTTACCCAAAAGCCTTCACAATGACTCCACAAAAGCCTTATAGGATCTTGAGTTGAAGGAAACCTACATTAGTGGATACTTACATAAGGGGCAAGCATATGGTACCTAGAGCCGGACTTGTGACCTTCTTCTTGAGAGAGATGAGTGAAACTCCATCAACCTCGAGTTGTGTGTTAATACTCTAAAAGGTGAGGTTCGCTTAGGGAGAGTTGAGGATGTGTGAGTTTGGGTTCCACAATGACCAAAGTAATTGAGAGAAGTTCTTTGATGAAATGTGTCAACTCTTGATGCTCTTGTGTCACACTTGATCCATGATTTTTGAAAGTTTAAATGTGTTAATGATGCATTCATATTGAAGGCAATTGTTAGTCCCAATTGATGCTTGTTGAGATTGCTTTAGGATAGTTGGAATTACTTGGATTTTCCTTTAAGGGGTGGGTCTTATTTTGTTTGCTTGAGGACAAGCAAAGGCTTAAGTTTGGGGGAGTTGATAAGTTAGGATTTTAACGTGATTTATGCCCCTACTTGCCTATGCTTTAAGTATAAATTGCTACAAAATAGCCCCGAAATGCTCACAGGTTGTGCTTGATTGTAGGTTTGGTCGACAAAGTGACGAAATGTCAAAGATCGGCTCATAAAAGGAGTGAAACCTGCTCAAGTATCAATGAACAAGAGAATTGAGGAAAAAGGGCCTAGTGCAGACCGGGCAAAAGTGGATGCGGCCGCACTAGGAGGTTCAGAGACATGGCATATTCAGTGGAAGTGCTACGCGGCCGCGGTTGGATTCTCGCGGTCCGCGGTCAGGCTACGCAGCTCCTTTATGTGTGGCCGCGCCAACCTCCACCGCGGCAGTGCTACATTTCCACGCGGTCCGCGGTCCTCAACTTCAGAGAAGCAGAAACCAGAAGTCCAAGAGCCAGTGTGGCCGCGGTCCTTTTTGCGCGGTCCGCACTGACCCTGCAGGGGTGTTTTTATCCAGTTTTTCCAGCCTAGTATAAATAGAATATTTTATCATTTTTAGGTTAAGTTTTATATTCTGAACGCAGCTGAGCTCGTGAGACTGGATATTGTAGCCATTTTCGGCATTTTTGCTCTTTATTATTGTAGTTTCTTCTTAGTAATTAATTAATATGTCAATTTCTGTATCTAGCATGAGTAGCTAAACCCATTAGCTAGGGTTGTGGCTCAACCCTAGTGTGGGTAATTGATGGGTGTTGCCATCTAGGGTTAGATTGAATATGGGTGTTTGCTATTTGGGCTGATTTTATGTTTTAATTTCGAATTTGTGGTTGCAAACATAGATTCAAGCTTAATGGGTTTGACCCTTCTTGAGAAAGAGAGATTATGACCCCAAAATTGACCCAACAAGGAATTGGGATGGACTCATGAGAAATGATAGTCCCAATTAACGGGTTAAATCTCGAGAGAGTAATCACCCTACTTGAACCCTAGTTGCTTGATCTAATTGGCCTACCCAATTGGTCTCGAGAGAGTCAATTGGGAAAAATCACTCTCTCTATCGAGAGGTGTGAGAGTGGGTACAATTGTGCAACAGTTATAGCATAAGCCCCAAATATGTCAATTTATCCTTAGTAACATCTACCCGTCAATTAGGCACCTAGGTGATGTCATGACCCTAGTGCCTTTCTTCCCATTAGATACAACTTAGCAATATTCTCTTAGCATAATTTAGTATTAATCATTAGTCTTATAATAGTCGTTATAAAAATCAAATACCAAGAATGTTTGAAGTGACATTAGGAGTACAAACACATCTGTAGACTAGGCAGAAAAATCCAACTCCACTACTAGCTCCCTGAGGAAATCGATCCCGACCTCTATTCGGGTAAAGCTATTGCGACCCGCTCTTCCTACCTTGGTGTAGCGTCGAGTTGGTAGCGGTCAGAGCCTACTTTGGAGGGGTTACTTCAGATCAAAGACAACAAATACTGCAGTATTTGAGCCTCTCTGCGGGGGAATTACCTTTCAAATACCTTGGTGTACCTCTGTCTACCAAGAAGCTAAGTGTTCTTCAGTGGCAACCTCTCATTGAAAATATGACTGCCAGAATTACTTCTTGGACTGCGAAGACTCTGTCTTATGTTGGGAGGATTCAATTAGTTCAGAGTGTGTTGTTTGGTATACAAGCTTTCCGGGCACAATTGTTTGTATTACCAACAAAATATATCAAGCTTATTGAGGGATTGTGCAGGTCCTACATATGGTCGAGGGTCAATGAAATTACAAAGAAGGCATTGGTTGCGTGGGATAAAGTCTGCTTACCTAAAGCTGGGGGTGGCCTTAACCTCACCAACTTGAAGATGTGGAACAAAGAAGTAATAGCAAAAAAAACCTGCCGGGACTTAGCACACAAACAGGATAAATTATGGATTCGACGGATTCATACATATTACATCAAAGGACAGCAGATCATTAACATACCAATACCACAACAAGCTTGCTGGATGGTGAGGAAAGTGATAGAGGCTAACGAGATACGGGCAAACAGACACTTTGAACAATCACACAAAAGAAGCTTGATTAGACAAATTTACTTATACTTACTTGGAGACTATAGCAGAGTGGAAAGGAAGAGCTTAATGTTCAACAATGCAGCAAGACCAAAAGCAAGGTTCAGAATGTGGCTTATGCTGCAGGGAAGATTGATGACTTGTGATAGACTAAGCAAATGGGGGATTATTGTTGATACTCAATGTGTGCTTTGTAGAATGCAAGAGGAAACGAGAGATCATCTATTTATGCACTGTGAATACACCAAGCATATCTGGAACAAACTTTGTCATTGGATACAGATACAATACTTGGGAGCTTTGGATTGGCAACAATTCACACAATGGACAATTCAATGTGCTAGAGGGAAATCCAAAACGGGCGTGCTTAAAGCTGTGTATGCGGAAGCAGTTCATCAAATATGGATTCAAAGGAACATTCAAATCTTTGAACAAAAGAATCGAGTATGGGATCAGCTTGCGAAGGAAGTAGCTTATGATCTTAATGTTCGAGTAACTCCTAGGAACAAGTCTTTTTTACATAGTTTGTGTTTCTAGGAAGTAGAGTATGGTCTTTGTCCCGAGATTGATAGCAAGATGTGTTAGCTTTTGTCATGATCCATATTCCATTAAAGGTCGTGATTGAGCCGGACACCACTGTCAGGCAAGCCAACACTAAATAATTAATTTAGTTCTCGTTTTAGTATTTTTGAAATCATGATTTTTCTTCAATTTAACTGGTAAAATATGGATTTACAGAATAAATAATAATGTTTTAACAATTTTCAGTATTGAATAACCTGTAATCATCCCAAAACCTGGTGTCACAAGTGTATGAGCATTTATTAAGGAATAAAATAAAGTACAATAACTGTTTGGAATACAATTTGGACAGAAAGGGAAATACCAATACTCTGAAAGAGACTATGTTGGCTGCGGGTCGTCTCGAGAGATAAAACTCACCTAAGTCTCTGTATCAACCATGCCGCTGCGCCCACCAGGCCACTAGACATGCATGTGCATGTGCAACAAAAATGCACATCAAGTGTAGTATGAGTACGAAAACAACGCGTACCCAGTAAGTATCCAGTCTAACCTCGAAGAAGTAGTGACAAGAGGTCGACTTCGACACTTACTAGCGGTCCAATAATATCATAATATGAAGTTCTAATTTAACATGATATGTAGAGATAACGACAAAACTCAGAACAAGAAGAGAGCTGAACAATTCTTTCATTTTTATTAAGAAACCCCAAAACACTTCCTTCATTAATATCAAATGATCTCTCAACGATGAATTTATACAAATTATAAAAAAGGGTTTCCAGTTATATTATCATACATAATTTCCACCGAGGATGTAAGACCCGACCCAACATAAATGTAAATTGTGCACTACCGAGGGTCGAACGGCGCGAACCATAGATGCATCTATTTCTCCGCTCACGAATCATACATGCGACCCGGTCCCCGCTCGCGAATCATACATGTGACGTGGTCAAATATAAATTTAAGAAATTACCCCGCTCGCGAATCATACCTGCGACGCGGTCGAATATAAATTTAACATTTAAAATCATATCTCTTTCAAAAATGAGGGAAATTTGATATTACGGACCAACTCCAAATTCAGGAACCGAAATCCGACCCTGATATTAAAAAGTTCACTTCCGGTCAAACTTCTCAAAAACCTTCAAATTTCTAACTTTTGCCAAACGACTCAAAAATGACCTACGGACCTCCAAATCCACTTCCAGACGCGCCCCCAATGCCAGAATCACCATACGGAGCTATTCCCAGACTCGGTATCCCAGATGGACATCGATAACACTGAAATGCACTGCAACCCAAATTTATAAATTTTTTCCAAAATACTAACTTCCACAATAGGCGCTGAAACGCTCCCGGTCACCCAAAACTCGATACGAACATACGGCCAAGTCCAAAATCATCATATGAACCTGTTGAAACCTTCAAATCTAGATTCCGAGGTCGTTTACTCAAAAATCCAATCTCAGTCAATTCTTCCAACTTAAAGCTTTTGAAATGAAAATTTTCTTTCCAAATCAAATCCGAACTTCCCGAATTTCAATTTCGACCATGCGTACAAGTCATAATACCTGAAGTAAAGCTACTCATGGTCTCAAACCATTGAACGACATGCTAGATATCAAAACTACCGGTCAGGTCATTACAGCTTTGCTATGATTTTGTAATTGATACTTGGTGATTAATAGTATTGTAACGACCCGATCGCTCGTTTTGGGCTCTACCAGGTCGTTCGGTAGTTTGAGTCCATAAGAAGATTCATTTCAGGTATTATGACTTTTCCGCATGGTCGGAATTGAATTTCGGGAAGTTCGGAGTTGATTTGGAAAGAGAATTTTCATTTCGGAAGTTGTGACGACCCGACCCATCGTCACGTGTGTTACCGCCCCGTTTTCCCTATTTTTTATTTCCTTATGTTTCAATATCAGTATTAGATGTGTTGGATTTGATTTGGATTGGGTTTGATAAGAAATGGGACACTTAGTCTCTTTAAGGAAGACTTGTTTTGGAAAAGTCAACCGGACGTTGACCCTTGTGTTAGAAGGCACGGATTTGAATTTCGATGATTCGGTTAGCTTCGGGGGATGATTTGTGACTTAGGAGTGTAATCAAAAGTGATTTTGGAGGTCCGGAGTAGAATTAGGCTTGAATTGGCAAAGTTAGGATTTTGGCGAATTCCGGTCGATAGGTGAGATTTTGATCCGGGGGTCGGAATGGAATTCCGAGCGTTGCAGTAGCTTCGTTAGGAGATTTGGGATGTGTGTGCAAAATTTCAGGTCATTCGGAGGTGTTTTGGTTGGCTTTTTGATCGAATGCGTGTTTCGGAAGTTTTGGAAGAACTTAGGCTTGAATTCGATGAGAAACGATGGTTTTAGTGTTGTTTGAGGTGTTTTGATGATTGGAGCAAGTTTGAATAAGGTATTGGATCATGTTTGTATTTTTGGTTGAGGTCCCGGAGGCCTCGGGGTGATTTCGGATGGCTAACGGGATGAAATTTGGAGTTTAAGGACTGCTGAGTGGTCTCGTATATGGTATTTTTGCTTCTGCGAAAATGGACCGCAGAAGCGGTTCCGCAGAAGCGAATGAGGAGTCGCAGAAGTGAGGTTGGGCATTTTGGAGATTTCCGCAGGAGCGGAATATTTTCCGCATAAGCGGCTTCCGCAGAAGCGGTTAGTGACCGCAAAAGCGGTCCAAGGCAATAAGTGAGATTCCGCAGAAGCGGAAAGTGACCGCAGATGCGGTAGTCGCAGAAGCGACAAAGGCACCGCAGAAGCGGAAATAACTGATCAGAAGTGGGTTTTAATCCCTTCGCGAAGCTTTTCAGAAACATATTTTTTAACTTCGGACTTGGGTTGTTCTTGAGCGATTTTGAAGAGGAAATTCAAGGACTTCGATCAGGTAAGCATTCTTGGACTTAGAACACAATTTTATCATGAAAATACATGAAATTACACTGAAAACTCAAGGAATTAAGGTCAAAAATGGTGGTTTAGGGCTTGAAACCTAAGAGAACAAAAGTGGGAACTTGAGGGGTCATTTGGACTCCAATTTTGGTGTTCTTTATATGCATGGACTCGTGGCGAGATAAGGAATCCGGTGATGTGAAATTTATAATTTTTCGAGAAGTGGGCCCGGGGCTCGGGTTTTGCCAACTTCGTGATTTTTGATGTTTTCGAGTCTTTTCGATTGGGTTATATTCCCTTAGCATATTGTGACGTATTCGTTGTGGTTTTGGTCAGATTTGACGCACGAAGAGGTGAATTCGAAAGGCAAGGGCATAGCAAGCTAGGACTTTGGCCGGTTTGAGGTTAGTAATAAATGTAAATGCTGTGTTGAGGGTTTGAAACCCCGAATTTGCACAACGTAGTGCTATGTGAGGTGACTTGCACGCCGGATAACGAGCGTGGGGTAGAGCACCGTCGGGGATTGTGACTTGGTCCGTCCCGTTTAATAAAATTACTACCTAATTGATTGTAGATTTGTAATATCCTTATAAAAATGGATTAATTGTTATCATTGGGCCTTGTGCCAACTAATTAAATCCTTCAGGGATTGTTTTGTAAGTGGCTTCTTACCATATTTATAAATATTAAACTCAGTCCGGGCATTTGATACTGTATTTGAAAACTCAGCCATTTTTTTTTAAACTTAGAAATTAAGTTAATACTTTTAAATGAAGTTTGGGCTGAATATTTTTATACTATTGTGTGATTTTTTTTGGACTGAGTATGGGATCGGGCTGCACGCCGCAGTGGTATAGTAATGATATTGATATGAGGCCAAGGGCCTAATTGATGCCACGAGATGGCTTATTTTTGCGATTGGGCCGTAAGGGGCCCCTCTCGGAGTCTGCACACTCCCAGTGAGCGCCGTCGACGTTAAATAAATGGAGCGGGCTGCAGGGCCGCAGCGGGGTACTGGAGAGTACCAGTTTATGTGTTGCATTGCATATTAGCCTTACCCTATGTTATTTAGGATTTCTTATCCTCAAACTTTATTTATATTTATTACTTTCTGGGTTGGAAGTACTCACAATACTCCCTGCACCTTGTGTGCAGATCCAGGTACACCACAGGGTGAGTGAGGATTTGTTTAGCTGAGCAACAGTATTCGGCAGTATCGAGGTAGCTGCATGGCGTTCGCAGCCTTGATCTCTCCCTTCTATCTTTTATTATTTTATTCGTATTATTTTCCTAGTCGGACTTGTAATAGGTGAATAATCTGTTTCTAGAGGCTCATGTTCGTGACACCAGATTCTGTGGGCTATTTAGTATTTTATTTTAGGGGTTTTCGAATGTTAGAGATTATATCAGAATTTCCGCATTTCATTGGTATTATAGTAGTGAATATTTATTTAGTTATTTAGATTATTTGGCTAAGGTTGTGTAAATGGTCAGGCTTGCCTAGCAATGTGTTGGGCGACATCACGACCGGGGTTTGGGTCGTGACAGAATCTTTAAGTTGAAAGAATTGACTAAGATTGGATTTTTGAGTAAAAGACCTCGGAATTGGGATTCGAAGGTTCTGGCAGGTTCGTATGATGATTTCGGACTTGGAAGTATGTCCGGATCGGGTTTCAGAAGACCCGGGAATGTTTTCGCACCTATTGTGGAAGTTAGCATTTTTGGAAGAATTTTATAAGTTTGGGTTGAAGTGCATTTTAGTGTTATCAATGTCTGTTTGGATTCCGAGCCTGTGAATAGCTCCGTATGGTGATTCTGGTGTTGGGAGCGCGATCGAAAGTGAATTCGTAGGTTCGTGGATCATTTGGCTAAAGATAGAAATTTGAAGGTTTTTGAGTAGTTTGACAGCAAGTGGACTTTTTGATATCGGGGTCGGATTCCGATTTCAGAAGTTGGAGTAGTTCTGTGATGTCGAATATGACTTGTGTGCAATTCGAGGTCAATCGGATGTGATTTGATAGGTTTCGGCATCTAATGTTGAAGTTTAAATTTCTCAAGTTCATCAAGTTTGATTTCGGGTGTGATTCGTGATTTAGCGTTGTTTGATGTGACTTGAGGCCTCGAGCAGGTCCGCGTTATGTTATGGGACTGGTTGGTGTGATTGGACGGGGTCCCGGGGGCCTCGGGTGGATTCCGAGTGGTTAATGAATCGAATTAGAATTTGGAGGAAGAGCTTAAGCTACTGCCTTCTGGTGTAACCGCACCTGCGAGACTTGGGCCGCAGGTGCGGAGCCGTAGAAGCGGCAGGGAGGGACGCAGATGCGGTGTTGGGCCAGAAGTGAAGAGACCGCAGATGCGGTCATGTAGCCGCAGAAGCGGGACCGCACCTGCGGTAGTTGAGGCGCAGAAGCGGAAAGGGCAGCCTGGTGAGAAACCGCAGGAGCGGTAGAGGGGCCGCACCTGCAGAACCGCAGAAGCGGTCGTGTGACCGCAGGTGCGGAAATGCTGGAGGCAGTAAGGTTCTTTAAAACGGGGGTCTTGGCTATCTTCTTCCATTTTACTCTTGTTTGGGCGATTATTTTAGAGCTTCAAGAGAGGGATTTCATCATCAAACACAAGGTAAGTTAATTCCACCCCTTGTGAGTTAAATAAATGATATTATTACGGATTTGAGCAAGAAAAATTAGTAGAAACTTGAGGTTTTGGTGGAAAGACCTAGGATAGGTATTTTTGGATTTTGACCACGATTTTGGATATGAAATTAAGAGTAAATTACATATTTGAGTTCGTGAGGTTATGGGTAAACTTTATCTTCGAAAAATTTCGAAATCCGAGCACGTGGGCCCGAGGGAGATTTTGTCAACTTTTCGAGCGGAGTTGGGATTTTATATAAATTGAATTGTTATGAATATTAGGGTGTATTTTCATTGGTTTGCCCGATATTTGACTAGTTTTGGAGTGTCGGGGCATCGATTTGAGTTGTTGGAAGGGCTTGGAAGTCGGTCATTGGACTTCGGAGCGAGGTGAGTCTCCTTTCTAACCTTGTAAGAGGTAATTGTCCCCATAGGTGAATTAATTGGATATGTGCTCCTATTTATGGGGGCTACGTACGCACGAGGTGACGAGAGTCCGTGCGTAGCTACTATTATGCTTAAGTTCGGGTAGTCTAGGGCCCAAAAGCATGCTTTACTTGTAATATTGCAACCTTGTTGTCAACTTAAAAATGCCTAAAACATATCGAACGTATAAATAAATTTCTAAAAGGCTAGACATCATTTCTGGACTTTTAAAAGAGAAGCTTGCCTTTTCCTGAATAATTGCTGCTTGATGAATTCTTGATTTGACTGTTTGAATGTGTTTATCTATTGTGGAACGGGCCGAACACCTCGGTAGATTTAATAGATGTATCTATAGTTCGCGTCATTCGACCCTCTGGCAGTGCACAACTTAAATGTTGTTGGATCGAGCTGTACGACCTCGGCATGATTTGTGCATGCTTGTATTGCTTTCCTTGAGATTCATAGATTTTGATATTTGTTCTCCCTGGGCTGAGATAAATGTATAAATGATGAAAATGAATGTGAAAATTTCCTATAAACGAAAGAATTGGTTACTTACCTCATGCTATTGAGTTTAAAATCATTTTTACGAAAATTCCCGATTTTCTATTTTATTGGTATTATTGATATTGGACCCCTAGTAAGTGTCAAAGTTGACCTCTCGTCTCTACTTCTTCGAGATTAGACGGGATACTTACTGAGTACACGTTGTTTTCGTACTCATGTACACTTGGTGTGCATTTTTGTTGCACAGGCACATATATCTCTAGTGGCCTAGTGGGCGTAGCAGCACGGTTGATACGGAGACATAGGTGAGCTGCACTTCTCGAGACGACCTGCAGCCAGCAGAGTCTCTTTTAGATTACTGCATTTACTTTCTGTCCAATTTGTATTCCGGACGGTTGTTGTATTATATTGTTTCCTAGAGATAGTTTATGCACTTGTGACACCGGGTTCTTGGATGATTTTGAGATTATTCAATATTAAGTCTGTTAAAGACTTCATGGTTATTTCTGTAAATTTCATCATTTATTGTTTAAAGTATAAAGAAAATGATTTCAACAAATACTAAAATTGGAATTTAATTAAATTCTTGGTGTTGGCTTGCCTGACATTGTGTCCGGCGCCATCACGACCCTTAGTGGATTTTGGGTCATGACAACATGGTATCAGAGCACTAGGTTCGCTTAGGTATCACGACTCATGAGCGAGTCTAGTAGAGTCTTGCGGATCGGTACAGAGACGTCTGTACATATCTTTGAGAGGCTACAGGGCTGTTAGGAGTACTTCCCTTCTTGATTCCTTATCGTGCGATTTGATTCCTTTGAGGCTTATGCCTTTATTTCCTTCCTATTCAATCTTATGTGACGCGAAGCGCTTATTATAAATCGAGAATTGAAGAATTTTAATGGTACTACAGATGTGGTGCGTGATGTTTCTCCCGGCATAGTTGGTTGGGCTATTGTCGTCGCCTTGCGGAAGGATATTCTATCATTTCAGCTCGGTAGCTGCACTCCTGAGAGCTTTGAGGCTATGCACAGATTTCTATGATTGCTCATGATTGGTTATCGCACGGTATTGACGTGGTGATAAGATTCTTGCCTATGTGTTGGGGCGGTAAACGACTTGAGAGGAGGTCTACTCAGTGTCTGATTAAGAAATTCGGTATTTTATTCTCGGCAGAAGAAGGGCAATTGGCCTAGGAAGTTCCAGATTTGGAGTGATAGAGTAACAAGACTTGGTGATTTCAAGTGTGATGGGATTTTCATTTGCCTCGTGGTATCGTCGTCCGTGATTGAATATGTTAAGTTTGCCGGTGTATGGTTCTCTTCAATTTGCCTTTCGGGAAGGGTATTGTGAAATGGTATTGGAGAAGCGACTGTCAAAGATCGCAGGGTGCGGTGGTGCAGGATTGAATTAGTACGTCTAATGCTGACGGCTCGAGAAAGACAATCTTCGAAAAGTTAAAGTTAGTGACCATCTGTTGGTTCAAATGTTTCGGAGATAGAGATCGAATTAGAGCAACAACTGAGCAGCAAAGGATGAGGAAGGACATGTGGGAAGTGTCAGGCGGTGGTTAAATTTTCTAGAAGCGAAGGTCGAGTAACTGATTAAAGGAGTGAGTTTCGCAAAAGTGGGAGAGTGGCGGAGTTGCATATGGGTTTTATGGAAGGATGACTACGCACCCTTGAGGAAAGTTTGGAATGATTCGGGAATGTTAGTGGATAGTGGTTGGGTCTACGGATTTAATTTCAAGTATTGGCTATTATGCGGCGGGAGGATTGATCTGACAGAAGGGAGTTGCTTGATATGAAGAAGGATGCAACATGACTTGGGATGGAAGGATATTGTCGCACATTTAATTGATGTCCACGAGGAGTGAATGTACTTGTGCAGCTAGAGAGTGAGCTCGAAATTAGGATGGGTTATTGATGTCGTAGTGATTGTACCCCGTGGAACGACGTCGGAAGATGTCGGTAGGTAATTTCCATCGGTGGGTTATCCCCTGTGAGCACGTTAGCGGTCGAGTGGTTGGCGAAGTTTCCGTGAAGGATTTTACCGGTCATCCGGTAAGAGGTCGAAGGTGTGAATATTGATGGAGATTCAGAGTGTTCATGAAGTGCTAACGGAAGGATTTCAAAGAATCTGGCAGTTTGATTGTGCAAAGTCATGTCAATAAGAGATAAAGAATCTCGGTGGGTTCCGGAGTTGTGTAATAATGGCTTCAAGCTAAGTGGGAGAGTTCCACCGCCTATGGTTGTTTGCATGGTCGTCTATTTGTAAGATTTCAGGTTATTAGCATATGGATGGGTCATTTTAGCTAAGGGAGAGGAACATTAGAGGTGATTTGAGCAAACAAATCGTTAAAGGTGTGCTATAGTTGGCCTTATTGACTCATGTTCAGACCTGGGGAAGAGTACAGGTCTATGCCTTGTGTAGATGCGGGTTTCAAGGAAAGTGATTCGGCCATGTGCTTCGTCGAGAGGGTGTTCATGTGCTAGAAGATTCATGGAGTTGATTATATTCGGGACCAAGTCAGAGTGGGTGTCTCTCAACACCGATCCTAGTGAATTCAAAGGATTTAAAAATGCGGTGCCTAAGGATTCAAGCCCGAAGTATGGTTAAGAATCGAGCTTTTATAGCAGATTATGATAAGAGGCTCGGAATGATCTATGATGTTTTCGACTTGCAGTGTAGTATCAGGAGGAAAAAGGGAAAAAGACTTCGAATTCATAGAGGTATTTTCAGAAGGGGTGCATCAGTTGAAGATGCGAAGGTGCGTGCAAGGAGGGTATGAAGCGCTTCATGGGTTGGAGACAATATGGTCTCATGGAATGGGGTCACTCAAGATGAGTGCGGATTTAGGTTGATGATGTAAGGAATGGAGCTAATATTATCTCTTAGGCAAGTTAAGGATGAATTAGAAGAAGTTAGATTGGTCATCCAAGGTTGAATTGGCATAGTGGTGGCGGTGCGCGCAAGGCTCGACGGCCGCCGTAATTGATTATATTTGGAAGTATTCGAGTATTATAGCTTGTATGTGTAGGCGGATCCCGGAAGGGTTATGGTGGTTTAGACCACTACTTGAGGATTTAAATGTTCTACGGTTATGAGAAGTTACTCGCGTGTTGCTATGGTCCTCTTCGAATGAGTTAAGTAAAAAGTTTCCAGGTGAGGAAGTGTTTACCATATTAGTGGTTCAGGATGTTATGATGAAGATCTTGTGCTATCGCATATTAGCATGTTGGGTGCAGTGAGTGTTATGGAATTTGAAGGATCAAGGTTGTGGTTTGGTGTTGACAAGGATGTCACGAGCTCGGATGAGCAGGAAAGGGATTTGAATGTTTAGAGTAAGCTGGCATTGTCTCCAGCATCACCTCAGATCGGTGTTTTGCGAAAAAGGCTTTGCATCCTGGTTATGGATTGTTGATCGCTTTTCAGCGTTAGTGCGGCCGGTGGTATGGATGTGTAGACTCGTTATCTAGTGCGGAAGGCCGTGGGAGATGTGATGAACCGAAAGGTCATCACTTGTTTAAATTAAATTCATTGTTTCGAGGCCTTAGAAACCTCTTTCTGCATCACCTCGAGATGTGTGCGCAGTCCGGACGCGTAGCCGGAAAGTCTATATGTAAAAATCTGTAAAAAAAATGATAAAATTTGGCTTTAAAATGAATTAAGTTGACTTCGGGCAACGTTTTGGGTAAACGGACCCGGACTCGTAATTTGACGGTCCCGGAGGGTCCGTAGGAAAATATGGGACTTGGGCGTATGCCCGAAATCGAATTCCGAGGTCCCAAGCCCGAGAAATAAATTTTTGAAAGAAATTATTTTCTGAAAAATATAAAGTTTTTTGAAAGTGAAATGTTATGAAACCTGTGGTACCGGGCCCGTATTATGGTTCCGGAGCCCGGTACAGGTTCAATATGATTTATATGTGTTTTCGGTAAAGTTTTGTAAGAAACGGAATCCATTTGACGTGATTCGGTCCTTAAATGCAAAAATTTGGTGTTTAAGAAGTTTTGAGAAATTTCATTGATCTTGAGGTTTAATTCGATGTTCATGAGGTTATTTTGGTGATTTGGTTACACGAATAAGTCTGTAGGATATTTTTGAGGTTGTGTGTATGTTTGGTTTGGAACTCCGAGGGCTCGGGTGAGTTTTGGATAGGCCACGGGGTGAAATTTTGAACTTAAGGAATTGCAGGCCTGCAGGCTTCGCATTTCCCAACCTCCCTTCGCAATTTCCAGTTCGCATTTCCCAACCTCCCTTCGCAATTCCCAGCATAGCAAAGGTCGGGGTTCGCAATTGCGAACCCCTGTTCGCAATTCCCATAACTGCAACCTGCATTTTTTTATACTTAGCCGAAAATCAACCCTTTTTCACATCTTTTCAAAACAAAAACTCCCTAGGGCGATTTTCCAAGAACAACTCTTCTTCCAAATCGATTGTAAGTCAATTTTTACTAGTTTCCTTCAATCATTAACATCTTTTAACATGATTTCAACTCAAAATCAATGATTTTCATGGGGAAAATTGGGTGTTTTGAGTAGAACCTAGGTTTTTGAAAAAAAGAGGATTTGGACCTCGATTTGAGGTCCGATTTCAAAACAAATTATATATTTGAGTTCATAGGTGAATGAGTATTCGGGTTTTGGTTCGAACCTCGGGTTTTGACCATGTGAGCCCGGGGCTGATTTTTTGACTTTTTGGGAAAAGCTTTAGAAAACTTATTTTCATGCATTAGAAATTGTTTATTTAGCATTCATTGATGTAATTAAGTAACTTGTGACTAGATACGAGTGAATTGGTGGTGGAATCACGAGGTAAAGCTATAGTTGAGGCTTGAACTGAGTTCGTGGCATCGAGGTAAGTGTTTGGTCTAACCTTAGCTTGAGGGAATAGGAGTTTGATCTTGTATGCTGCATCTTATGTGTTGAGTACGACGTATAGGTGTGGTGACGAGTATCTATACGTCGGTGTCGAGCATGGCTGTGAGTCTTAAATTGAAATTATCGTGTTATTGAGAACTACTACGAATGCCTAAGTTGTTAGCTCTCTGTGTTGAGCAAGGTTTATAATTATTCTCGTAGAGATTACTCATGGTTGAGTTTTGGTATTGGTTAAGGTAGTAGATGTTGGAACAAGTTTGGTTATAGCTGATTTCCCTTGCCGGGATAGTGTAGTTCTTATTGATCCCTTTCCGGGACTCTTGTTATGGTTGTTGTGATTGTATATTTGGATCGGGTTGCACGCCGCAACAATGATATATTTGGATCGGGTTGCACGCTGCAACAATGATATATTTGGATGGGCTTGCACGCCGCAACAATGATATATTTGGGTTGGGTTGCACGTCGCAACAATGATATGTTTTGATCGGGTTGCACGCTGCAACAATGATAAATAATATGGATCGGGTTGCACGCCGCAACAGTGTTGTTATATGTTGGGATCGGGTTGCGCGCCGCAACAATTGTTGATACAAAGTCTTTATGGATGGAATAAAAGTTCCTTGTTGTTTCGTTGTGAATTCTAAGTTGTCCTTGTGCCTTGTTCTTGATTTACTGTGAAACTGATATACCCCGCAGCATGTTACCTGTTACTCCCCGCAGCATGTTTCCTTCGCCCAACTTTAGTTGTAATTATCTGTTCCTATTTTCGTTGTATATGATTTAACTGCACAGGTTTATTTGGTAGTCTGATCCTAGACTCGTCACTACTTCGCCGAGGTTAGGTTAGGCACTTACCAGCACATGGGGTCGGTTGTGCTGATACTACACTCTGCACTACTTTGTGCAGATCCCAGTGCTGCAGATTTCAGACCGTAATGAGGTTTTAGCTTCCTACTTATCAGGCGACCCGAGGTAGTCCTGCAGGCATCCGCAGGCCTTAGTGTCTCCCTCTATCTATTTTCCTGCTTCTCTTATGTAGTTCTAGAGACAGTATTTTGTTATTTCTTTCAGACCCTTATTTGTAGTACTCTTAGACAGTCTGTGAAGTTGTGACACCAAATCTTGGGTGGTTTTGTTATGGGATGGTATTAGTAGTACTGTTGAACTTGAAATTTATTTCTTTCGCATGTTAAATTATGTTGCTATAAATTTTTGGTGCTAAGTCATTAAATAAAATGAAAATGGAAAACAGGTTAAATAGTTCAGTTAGTTGGCTTGCCTAGCTTTCACTAGTAGGCGCCATCACGACTCCCGAGGGTGGAAAATCCGGGTCATGACAAGAGAGCACCTCACGAGAAGGTTGTATAAGTGTGACATGTAGTCACTTGATTGATCGATGATTTAAACCAAGTGTGAAGATTGTGGCAATATGACTAATTTGAGAATTTATGCCTAGAGGGCACTCGGTTTGTGGGGTTGTGGACTATGGAGGATTGCTCCGGTTGTGATGGTTGTTCCTGTGTGTATAGGAAAAAGAGGGTCATTATGGACCCGGGAAAGATTATGGACTTAGTTCGGTACAATCAGAATCGGCTTGAGGTATGTGAATGGATTTAAGTACGAATATGGGCTCTATATCAGGCCGGATGTGTTCATTTCGGCGTAGCGCTCCTTATGGAGTAGTATTCGGACATTGGATGTTATTTCGTCATCAGTTGTTTCATGTAATGCTATATGGTGCCGTGTGAGTTGTGAACGGCTCAATAATTTCTTATATGTTGAGATTCCGCGTAGCGATGGTGTTATGTGAGCAGGATGGCTCTTTAGTTTCAGAACAGATATCGCACCTCAATTGTGCTTGAGTTTGTGGCTTATGGCGCTATATGTCTCTCCAGAGGTGGTATTATGCACTTAGCGTGCTTGGGACCAATATTCGGTATTTTTGTTGTAATGAGCAATTTAGCTCGGTGTGTATCTCCTTATGTGAATTTTATATGTGGATTGGGTGTCACGCCGCCATGGGTTTGTTGTTTGGATCGAGTTGCACGCCGCAATAGAGTGATGTTGAGTACAATTTCCTATATCTGTTTTATGTGTTTTGTTTCCCATTTTCTGAGAAAAGCTCATATTAGTTGTGTAAGTTGAGTAGTCCCTTCCAGAATTTATTTTCCTTATGTATCACGTTTAAGTCTGTAGCCTATTGGCACATTGTGGCATCATGTGAGACTTTTTGGTCGTGTCTGGGGTGGCTTATTGCCTGAGCAGTTCGTACTGGGTGATACGAGATTATTGGATCTAGGATCAGTGCAGTCGGATTATATGAAGTATATTGAAGAGCAAAGATCATTAATTGGTTCAGAATGAGGTAATGGTTCTTGTCAGAAGTATAGACTCAATGATTTGTTGACTTGGCGGTTGGTTATAAATTTCTACACGTCTCTTCCGTCATGGAAGTATTGTAAGAATTGGAACGAGACTTATACATGTCATGAGGTGCATTGGGAGCATCAGATTCGTGAAATGTTGGTTAATATGATCCGAGAATGTTAATATGGTCCTGTGGAGGATGTGGTGCATGGTGTGAATTCGGGAAAGGTATGCAGTCATGTTTTGGCACACTGTCTAGTGATTGATACGGTGTTCAAATATTGGAAGCAGGCCTCGCAGAGAATTTCGGATGTTGAAACTGGGTTCTAAGCTTATTTGTCAAATAAAGAAGAATATCTTCAGATTTGATCAAGTTAATGTGCTCAGCTGAGCTGTGGTAGCACGGGTAAGTACTCAAGGTGTTAAATAGTAAGTTCGGACAGCTCCATTACAGTACTCAGCACGTTCGATGACGAATGTATATTTTAGTGGGAGAGAATCTAAAGACCCGATCGATCGTTTTGGTCTCTAGCATGTCGTTCGGTAGTTTGAGGTTCTCACACCTTCACTTTAGGTATTATGACTTGTACGCATGGTCGGAATTGAATTTTGGGAAGTTCAGAGTTGAATTGGAAAGAGAATTTTCATTTGGGAAGCTTTAAGTTGAAAGAATTGACTAAGATTGGATTTTTGAGTAAACGACCTCAGAAGCAGAATTCGAAGGTTCCAACAGGTTCGTATGATGATTTCGGACTTGGGCGTATGTCCGGATCGGGTTTTGGAAGACCCGGGAACGTTTCGGCACCTATTGTGGAAGTTAGCATTTTTGGAAGAATTTCATAAGTTTGGGTTGAAGTGCATTTCACTGTTATCAATGTCCGTTTTGGATTCCGAACCTGAGAATAGCTCCGTATGATGATTCTGGTGTTGGGAGCGCGATCGGAAGTAAATTCGGAGGTCCGTGGGTCATTTGGCTAAAGATATAAATTTGAAGGCTTTTGAGTAGTTTGACCGGAAGTGGACTTCTTGATATCGGGGTCGGATTCTGATTCCGGAAGTTGGAGTAGTTCCATGATGTCGAATATGACTTGTGTGCAAGATTTGAGATCAATCGGATGTGATTTGATAGGTTTCAGCATCGAATGTTGAAGTTTAAATTTCTCAAGTTCATCAAGTTTGATTTGGGGTGCGATTCGTGATTTTAGCATTGTTTGATGTGACTTGAGGCCTCGAGTAGGTCCGCGCTATGTTATGGGACTGGTTTGTGTGATTGGACGGGGTCCCGAGGGCCTCAGGTGGATTCCGGGTGGTTAACGGATCGAATTGGAATTTGGAGGAAGAGCTGAAGCTGCTGCCTTCTGGTGTAACCGCACCTCCGAGACTTGGGCCGCAGGTGCAGAGCCACAGAAGCGGCTAGGAGGGATGCAGATGCGGTGTTGGGCCAGAAGTGAAGAGACCGCAGATGTGGTCATGTAGCCGCAGAAGCGGGACCGCACCTGCGGTAGTTGAGGCACAGAAGCGAAAAGGGAAGCCTGGTGAGAAACCGCAGGGGAGGTAGAGGGGCCGCACCTGCGGAACCGCAGAAGCGGTCGTGTGACCGCAGGTGCAAAAATGCTGGAGGCAGTAAGGTTCTTTAAAACGGGGGTCTTGGCTATCTTCTTCCATTTTACTCTTGCTTGGGCGATTTTTGGAGAGCTTCAAGAGAGGGATTTCATCATCAAACACAAGGTAAGTTAATTCCACCCCTTGTGAGTTAAATAAATGATATTATTACGGATTTGAGCAAGAAAAATTGGTAGAAACTTGAGGTTTTGGTGGAAAGACCTAGGACAGGTATTTTTGGATTTTGACCACGATTTTGGGTATGAAATTAAGAGTAAATTACATATTTGAGTTCGTGAGGTTATGGGTAAACTTTATCTTCGAAAAATTTCGAAATCCGGGCACGTGGGCCCGAGGGTGATTTTGTCAACTTTTCGAGCGGAGTTGGGATTTTATATAAATTGAATTGTTATAAATATTAGGGTGTATTTTCATTGCTTTGCCCGATATTTGGCTAGTTTTGGAGCGTCGGGGCATCGATTTGAGTCGTTGGCAAGGCTTAGAAGCCGGTCATTGGACTTCGGAGCAAGGTGAGTCTCATTTCTAACCTTGTAAGAGGTAATTGTCCCCATAGGTGAATTAATTGGATATGTGCTCCTATTTGTGGGGGCTACGTACGCACGAGGTGACGAGAGTCCGTGCGTAGCTACTATTATGCTTAAGTCCGGGTAGTCTAGGGCCCAAAAGCATGCTTTACTTGTAATATTGCAACCTTGTTGTCAACTTAAAAATGCCTAAAACATATCGAACGTATAAATAAATTTCTAAAAGGCTAGACATCATTCTTGACTTTTAAAAGAGAAGTTTGTCTTTTCCTGAATAATTGCTCCTTGATGAATTCTTGATTTGACTGTTTGAATGTGTTTATCTATTGTGGAACGGGCCGAACGCCTCGGTAGATTAAATAGATGCATCTATGGTTCACGTCATTCGACCCTCTGGCAGTGTACAGTTTAAATATAGTTGGATCGGGTCGTACGACTTCAGCATGATTTGCGCATGCTTGTATTGCTTTCCTTGAGATTCATAGATTTTGATATTTATTCTCTCTGGCCTGAGATAAATGTATAAATGATGAAAATGAATTTGAAAATTTCCTATAAACGAAAGAATTGGTTACTTGCCTCATGCTATTGAGTTTAAAATCATTTTTATGAAAATCCCCGATTTTCTATATTATTTGTATTATTAATATTGGACCCCTAGTAAGTGTCAAAGTCGACCTCTCGTCTCTACTTCTTGAGATTAGACGGAATACTTACTGAGTACACGTTATTTTCGTACTCATGCTACACTTGCTGTGTATTTTTGTTGCACATGCACATGTATCTCTAGTGGCCTAGTTGGCGTAGCAGCATGGTTGATACGGAGACTTAGGTGAGCTGCACTTCTCGAGACGACCCGCAACCAGCAGAATCTCTTTTAGATTACTGTATTTACTTTCTGTCCAATTTGTATTCCGGACGGTTGTTGTATTATATTGTTTCCTAGAGATAGCTTATGCACTTGTGACACCGGGTTCTAGGATGATTTTGAGATTATTCAATATTAAGTTTGTTAAAGACTTCATGGTTATTTCTGAAAATTTCATTATTTATTTGTTTAATGTATAAAGAAAATGATTTTAACAAATACTAAAATTGGAATTTAAAATTGGATTTATCTCTTCATAATGTTAGGATAATTATAATTTGAATTAATTAAAAAAATAATTTAAATATTATCGCTCAAAAATTTTATTGGTAAATTTTGGCAATTGAAGAATTTTGAATGGTAGGCAAAGATTTGATACTATTTCAATAAATTCTATGCCAAGTGACATCACTATAACATATCAAGTTTAAATTTTTAGGACAAAACAATAACAAAAGTTTTAAAATTATTTTCTAAAATAGAAGACAAAAATTAAATTAAATAATTTAAACTTTCCAATTTTAAAAATTAATACTTTATCACACGTTTAAGAAAAATTAATACTTCCTCACACATTTGTTGGGCAGCTTTTTGGATTTTTTCATTAAACCTTCCAATGCAAAAAGTAGTTAATATCTTCTCCCGCATTTTTTTGTGTTGCGGTTTGTAATTTATTTGTTTATTTTTTTTTTACACATAAACAAGAATTAAGGATGAAAAAAATAAATCACCTAAAAGTTCTTCCCAAATGTGAGCTTGGAACAACAATTTCTAAACTACCTTCATAATGATTCTTATCCACGTTCTCATATGCAAATAATTATTTATGTGGTTTCTTCTTTCAAGTATCCACATTAAGTCAAGTAGTGGTTGGTAAAAGCACATTCACCCACAACCGTTAGGATCCTGGGTTCGAGTCGCGTTGGAGGGAAAGTGAGGAAACACTATAGATTCTTTTAAATTGGGAGGGATTTTTAAGAGGAAAGAAAAGTTAAAGTAGTAAATTTTAAGAAAGGACCGTACAGCTTGTGTTATTTTTTCATGAAAAAAAGAAAATAAACGTGGTAAAAAACAGTAAAACTCGATGCTTCTCTGGAATTTGAACTTGCATCTCTTCCATGAGGACATGGAGCACTCACAATAAACCCAAACAACAATTGTTATTAGTTTTGGCGTCATATATTTTATCATTACAGTAAAATGCCTTTTGTTATTGGGTTTGAGTTCAGCCCTGCATCTATAGGGAGATTTTTAAAAATAGCCAAATTTACAATTGGTCGTTCAAAAGTAGTCCAATTTCAAAAGTAATCGAAATTTAGCCACTTTTTATGTAAAGATAAATCTGAGCGAAAACATTGTTCAAAACCCGGAAAATACTCCAGTATATTATGCTGGAGTTCCAGCATAAGTATACTTGAACTCCAGCATATTATACTGGAGTTCCAGGATAGTATGCTGGAACTCCAGCATAATATGATGGAGTTCCAGCATAAGTACACTAGAACTCCAGCATAATATACTGGAGTTCCAGCAAGTATAATGGTCCAGTATAATATGCTGGAGTTTGGAGCACCAGTGCTCCAGTCTCTAGTATATTATACCGGAGCCAGCAAAGTATACCGGTCCAGCATAATATGCTGGAGTTCATACACAAGTGCACCGAACTCCAGTATATTATGCTGGACCGGTCTCTATTGCAGCAAAACAGTGGCTATTTTTCATTGAATTGGTAAACGCTGGCTATTTTTGATTGACCAGTCCGAAAACTGGCTATACCGTGAAATTTCCGTGTCGGCGTGTTGATTGTTTAAACGGAAAAGGGCCTAATATGCCAGTGAACTATGTGAATTAGGACATATATGCCCGTCGATATTAGTTTGGTATAAATATGCCCAAACCGTCCAATACTTGCTCATTCATGCCCTTAGTTAGATAGAACCCACTATTTTATCTTTCTTAAATAATTAATAATCCGACCCAACCAAAATCTACTGACCCGATCCATTATGACCCGACCCACTCCTTATTCTGTCAATCTTCTCTCCTTACTTCTAAGTGACCCACTAATGCCAATGAGCTAAGATCTAACTCCATTACATCAAGTTGCTGGGATTTGGATTTTTCCCATTCCAGGGGGCTTGACATATCTACTTTTCTGGGAACCAAAATATCGTAACATTGTGACGACCCGACCCGTCGTCACATGAGTTATCGTCCCGTTTTCCCCATGTTATGCTTCTTTAAGTTTCATTATCAGTATTTGATGTGTTAGAGTTGGTTTGGAATGGTTTTGATAAGAAATGAGACACTTAGTCTCTTTTAAGAAGGCTTAAGTTGGAAAAGTCAACCGGATGTTGACTTTTGTGTTAGAGGGCTCGAATTTGAATTCCGATGATTTGGTTAGCTTCGGGGGATGATTTGTGACTTAGGAGCGCGATCGGAATTGATTTTGGAGGTTCGGTGTAGAATTAGGCTTGAATTGGCGAAGTTGGTATTTTGGCGAATTCCGGTTGGTAGGTGAGATTTTGATCCGGGGGTCGGAATGAGATTTCGAGAGTTGCAGTAGCTTCGTTAGGTGATTTTGGATGTGTGTGCAAAATTTTAGGTCATTCGGAGGTGTTTTGGTTGGGTTTCTGATCGAATGCGTGTTTCGGAAGTTTTAGAAGAACTTAGGCTTGAATTCGATGAGAAATGATGGTTTTAGCGTTGTTTGAGGTGTTTTAATGAGTGGAGCAAGCTTGAATAAGGTATTGGATCATGCTTGTATTTTTGGTTGAGGTCCCGAGGGCCTCGGGGTGATTTCGGATGGCTAACGGGAAGTTTTGAACTTAAGAAATTGCAGAACCTGTGCTGCTTCTGGTATTTTCGCTTCTGCGGAATTGGGACCGCAGAAGCGGTACCGCAGAATCGAGAGGAGAGACGCAGAAGCGGCAGGGACCGCAGGTGCGGAATTGGTGACCGCATCTGCGGAGTCGCAGATGCGACAGGAGGACCGCAGATGCGGTATTTGAGCTTTTATGGGGATCCGCAGATGCGTTAATCTGTCCGCAGAAGCGGGAGGCGCAGGAGCGGATGTTAAACCGCAGAAGCGGATACGTCCGCAGAAGTGGTGCATTGACCGCAACAGCGGGAGCCGCAGATGCGGCCATGGAGCCGCAGATGCGGAAATAACTGGTCAGAATAGTTTTATTTCCCTTCGCGAATTTTTGAAAGGGTTTCATATTTTCACTTCGGGCTTGGAGAATTTGGGCGAGTTGGAGGAGAGGAATCAAGAGACTTCATTGAGGTAAGAATTTCTAAACCAAAAATACAATTTTATGGTGCAAACACACGAAATTAGACTGAAAACTCAAGGAATTAGGGTCAAAAATGGTGGTTTAGGGCTTGAAACCTAAGAGAACAAAAATGGGAATTTGAGGGGTCATTTGGACTCCAATTTTGGTGTTCTTTATATGTATAGACTCGCGGCGAGGCGAGGAATCCGGTGATGTGAATTTTAGAATTTTTTGAGAAGTGGGCCCGGGGCTCGGGTTTTGCCAACTTCGTGATTTTCGATGTTTTTCGAGTCTTTTCGATTGGATTATATTCCCTTAGCATATTGTGACATATTCGTTGTGATTTTGGTCAGATTCGACGCACGAAGAGGTGAATTCGAAAGGCAAGGGCATAGCAAGCTAGGACTTTGGCCGGCTTGAGGTTAGTAATAAATGTAAATGCTGTGTTGAGGGTTTGAAACCCCGAATTTGCACAATGTAGTGCTATGTGAGGTGACTTGCACGCCGGATAACGGGCGTGGGGCAGAGCACCGCCGGGGATTGTGACTCGGTCCGTCCCGCTTAATAAAATTACTACCTAATTAATTATAGTTTTGTGATATCCTTATAAAAAAAAATGGATTAATTGTTATATTTGGGCTTCGTGCCAACTACTTGAATCCTTCAGGGATTATTTTTACTAGTTTCTTACCATATTTCTAGATATTGAACTCAGTCCTGGTATTTAACACTGTTTTTGTAAACTCAGCCATTTTTCTAAAAGTAGGAACTTAATTAATATTTTTAAATGAAGTTTGGATTGAATATTTTTATACTATTGTGTGATTTTTGGACTGAGTATGGGATCGGGCTGCACGCTGCAGCAGTATTATAATGATATTGATATGAGGCCAAGGGCCTGTTTGATGCCACGAGATGGCTTATTATTGCGCTTGGGCCGTAAGGGGCCCCTCCCGGAGTCTGCACACCCCCAGTGAGCGCCGTCGACGTTAAATAAATGGAGCGGGCTTCACGGCCGCAGCGGGGTACTGGAAGTACCGGTTTATGTGTTGCATTGCATATGTAATTGTCATTTATTTCTGCATCTGTTGTGATGTTTATTCTAACTGTATTGCTGTTTAATGGTATTTTTAGCTCTACTTTGTGTTCATTTAGGATTTCTTATCCTCAGACCTTATTTATATTTATTACTTTCTGAGTTGGAAGTACTCACAATACTCTCTGCACCTTGTGTGCAGATTCAGGTACACCACAGGGTGAGTGAGGACTCGTGTTAGCTGAGCAGCATTATCCGGGAGTATCAAGGTAGCTGCATGGCGTTCGCAGCTCTGATCTCTCCCATCTATCTTTATTATTTTATTCGTAATTTTCCTAGTCGGATTTGTAATAGGTGGATGATCTGTTTTAGAGGCTCATGTTCGTGACACCAGATTCGGTGGGCTATTTAGTATTTTATTTTGGGGTTTTTCGAATGTTAGAGATTATATCAGAATTTCCGTACTAAATTGGTATTATAGTAGTGAACACTTATTTATTTATATAGGTTATTTGGCTAAGGTTGTGTAAATGGTGGGCTTGCCTAGCAATGTGTTGGGCGCCATCACGGCCAGAGTTTGGGGTCGTGACAAACATGAACCTGCACTGTGTGTTTTCAATTGCACCAGATTAAGAGAATGTGGAATGGGATTCTTATGTCCGTGGTGCTTGCAAGAGCAACTTCTGGTCTCAATTCTTAGTGACTGCATAGGTAAGAAATTTATTCATTTAATAAATATTTGTTTCGCTTGTAGACATCCATTTGCAGGAGCATCGTTGGACCAGGTTGGTTGTGGATGGTGTGAGCATGTAATTTTTGCCTCACCAAAAATACTCCCACAAAATTAATAAATAGATTTTTTTTTAATTGTTTTTAATTTTGTTATAGATTTTTAGGAATTTTTGGTAATTATTTGCATTTAGTTGCATTTTTCATGCATTTCTAACATTTTTTAAAATCATAGAAAATACCAAAAATGTTCAAATCATCATTACATAACATTTTAGGTCTTAATTGTATTTAAGATTTAATTACATGAGTTAATTGCATTATTAAACGAAAATCACAAAAAATAATGGTCATTTTTATATATTTAGCTTTTATTTTTAAAATTATCATTAGTTTGAGTCAATTAATTATTTTGATGTTATAATAGATAATTAATTTAATTCTACCATTTAAAATCTAATTCAAGGATTTTAGTTAATTTGTTTAGGATTTTAATTAGTTTAATTAGGTTTAAAATCAAAGGAAAAAGAAAAAGAAAAAGAAAGAAAGAGAAAAGCTTAGGCTTGAGCTTAGTCTGGGCCAGCACAGTTACATCAGCTACCGAGCCCAGTTACATTAGCCAAAAACCGGCCTAGAACTTCATTTAACTAAAGAGAAATTTTCATAAAGCACTATCTTTTAGTAGTAATTAGCCATCTATAAATAGCATTTGCCATATTGCGGAATATAGATACCTTTTCTGTGGTTATAAGATGTATTTGATGTATTTAAGCTATTGTATTCATGAATACAGTAGCAAAAATATGCGTGAATCAGGGAAGTCCAGCTAATCAGTTGTTGTATTCGAGTGTATTCGACCGTATTCATGGAGTGAAACATGGGATTACAGCTGGACAGATTATTGTATTCGACTGTATTCACGGCATGAAATAGGGAATTACACTGTTTTTAAAACGAAAAGTGAATCAATTAACATAATAGACTCCTAATACAACTCAACAAACTCAATTATAACACACAAATTTTGTATTTTTCAGTTATAAAAAAGATTCTCAACCGCAAAATACCCCAAAAACATAGCAATCTTCAGAGAAATTATATAATACATCTGAATACATAAATTATATTAATTAAAAAAAATATATGAATACATTCATGGCATATAGCGAGACAATGAATACAATGAAATAGATAGAATACAGAGGGATACATTGAAATACAATGAGAAAAAAGACACTGAATATACTAAAATACATGAAATACAACGAGATACATCGAATTCACTTTCTTTTAGCATTGCATCACGGCTCTGTTCAGGTTCTTAATTTCTTCAATGCATCACCAAGAGAATATAGTTGTATATTCACTTCAGGGGCAACGTCTCAATTAAAGATTGTTGGGGAGACCTTCCCCTGGAGCAATCAAAGCAGTTTTATGTACTCAATGGAGAATCATAAAAGCGTCCTGGTGATTAGGGAGTATCCTAAATTGAATAAACCTTTTCATCAATTTTGTCATGCAGAGATCTGATGTATTAATTTTCTCAGAAAGCTTTCTTCTTTGGTTGTATATTCAGTTGCTTAATCTGCGGTACTCATTCCTGTTTCAAATGCTACTCTTTTTCACTGAACGTACTGATCCACTGTATCCGCGGTCGTTGGATGCGGGAGCCGGAGCAATTTTTGAAGTGGGCTTTGCACAAATCCGGTGGAAGGAGGAGGAGATCGGAAATTTTAATGGGATGGGGAAGAGAATGGGATGTATCAAAGTAGAGAGAGAAAGAAAATAATGTAACTGATTAACGTATTTAGTGGCTTAGGGCTAGGAGGTAACCAAAATTAAATATTTTGCTATAAATCTTAAAAGGTATCTATAGAATATAATTTTTTTAAATGGTATTTATTTAAAATAAATAAGGTGTTAACCTTTTCTATAGGAGGTAAAAATTCCTTAACTAAATGACCTCGTTTAAGCACTAAACGACGTCATTTTAGTAACGCCAAATCTCAATCATTTATTGATCAAGATCGGACGGCTCGGAGCTGATCAAGCCACCCTTATAACTGTCCTAACCCACCCCAAGTTCCTTTACTCTAACTTCTGAAAAGCCCCTAAGTTCTTTTACTTAACCGAAAAACCCTAAGTTCTTATACTTGAAAAAAGCCGAAACACCCTACCCAATATGGCTAGAAATAATACCAAGTGTTTTCCCTGTCGAAAAGTTCTCGGTTATGGTGATTGTGAAGGATGCTATCTTCAAACATATTTTAATCAATCTAACATGGACGTCTTATCTCGAATTGTGACTTTCGTTGGTGGATCCTTAACTTTTCAATCAAGGTTTCTCAGACTTTGGACTGATGATGACAGGAAGCGATTTATCGAGTTTTGTTTTAAGGAGGCAGTTGTATGGGAGAAAGATAAAGTTGGCGGTTGTGGTGCTCGATTTATCATGTTGATTTTAACATTAGGTAAGTATTTTATTTTGTTGTCATTGATGATTTTGTGATAGTGTTTGTATTTTGAATTCTATTTTATATAGGTGTGCACTGTCATTTGATGTTTCGGATGGAACTGCAAGGACGTGTTATACTACATTTATTGAACAAGCGGAGAAGATTCTTGAAATACCAATCTGTGATGTGTTCTCCATAATTATTGATCTCTTTTTCTCTATGAGAATTTCATTCAACTTGATTTCTG
Organism: Nicotiana attenuata; assembly: GCF_001879085.1. Lineage (NCBI taxonomy): Eukaryota > Viridiplantae > Streptophyta > Magnoliopsida > Solanales > Solanaceae > Nicotiana > Nicotiana attenuata. The sequence continues at coordinate 242,178 of NW_017671297.1, read as the reverse complement.
GATTCAAGTAAGAGACAACTAGTGTTTTTGGTTGTATTGAGGGTTCGTATACTTTTTCTTTTTGTTTTAGAATGGAAATCTAATGCAAGGAAGTATTCCTGAAAGATTTAGCTATCGTTTTCTGATTCAACCTTCTCCGACTGTGAATGAGGTAGTTAGACAATTCATCAGGGTCGTTGATACTATTGGAGGGTGGTGCACCAACACAAGACAGTGTGTCTGGAGTACAGGGCATTGTGTCTAGAATACAGAGGAGTGTGTCCGGAGTACAGGGGAGTGTTGAATTTTAACATCAATGGTTGCTCAAGAAAACTAGTGCATAAAGCCAAATTTAAATAAAAGGCCTTTTTCTTTTTATGTATTTTTTTAGCATAGTACTTTTATAATATATAAAGCCCTTAAATTTATAACAAACATCTAATAGTAATACTAAATTTATATTGTGAAGAGTTAATTCAAGTTAATAAGATGTCAGCCATGTGTTTGCAATATGTTACCTTGGATCATGTTGTAAATAATATTACTAATATGACGATTTGAGTAATTTATTAATTTGGATTCTAAAATATTTTAACTGTTAAAAAGTAGACAGTTTTTCTATCTTTCTTAATAAATTTGTTTACTTTTTTCTACGAATTTTAATATTTTCTAAACTAAAATAACATCACAAAATCTATAATATTTTTGGGCCCCAAAAATTTGGGGGCTTAAAGCAAGACTTTATTGGGAGAAATTAAAAAATAGCCAGATTTACAAGTGGTCGTTCAAAAATAGCCCAGTTTTAAAAGTAATCGAAATTTAGCCACTTTTCATGTAAAGATAAATCTGAGCGAAAGCACTGTTCAAAACCCGGAAAATACGCCAGTATAATATGCTGGAGTTCAAGTATACTTATGCTGGAATTCCAGCATAATATATTGGAGTTCCAGCAAAGTATACCAGTCCAGTATAATATGTTGAAAGTTCATACACAAGTGCTCGAATCTCCAGTATATTATGCTGGAACTTTCCGTGTGTTGGAGTTCCAGCATAATATGCTGGAAGTTCATACGCAGGTGCACTGAACTTCAGTATATTATGCTGGACCGATCTTTGCTGCAGCAAAATAGTGGTTATTTTTCAGTGACTTGGTAAACGCTGGCTATTTTTGAATGACCAGTCCGAAAATTTACTAGAACGTGCTATTTTTACGACTTTACTAGCCTTCCGCTTGAGCCGCTTAAGCCACCCATGATCGTCATATTAATAAACTTGAAATCTCTAAGCTAGCATTTGGCCATAGATTCCCAATTTTTTTTGAAAAATCTGATTTGGGTGGAGTTTGGTTTGAAGATGAAAATGTGTTTGAACATCAATTTTCAAAACATATTTCCCAAATTTATTTTGGAAAAACATGAAACATGACTTATATTATAAGTTCTAAAAACTATCACAAATGCCCCCACAATACCATTATCAATGACATTCATTATATTGTCGCAAACCATAGACCTGAACATAAATAAATTTGGTACAAAATTATCATTTTTATAATGAACTACATGATACACTATCTGATGACCGAGAAGACGAAGCAACATTGTTACAAAATAATAAATGGTGGGCTCTTTTATAAAATACAAAAGTTTGGGGCAATTTTTTAAAAATATAATAGTGATATTTGTCCCAAAACCAGCTATTGTTTGGGATTTTGCCAAAATATAGGAAAAAATGGCCAAACATGTGTTTGTAAAATAAAACCCAAATTTATTTTGGCACAATCTATGGCCAAATGGGTCCTAAGATTTAGGATGATTATCTATCTTGTTATTACAGTTGATTAGTGAAAAATGTTATGCAAGTAATTAGATTGTACACCATATTTAGGATTCTAACATCCTTCGTCATGAAACTAGGAAGAGCCAACTTTAAACTTTTTATTAATAGCTAGATGACTTGAAATTTAAGAAATAGCTTCTCTATACATTTGGTAAACTAATGCTACGCCCAACTTTGTGTTGGGTTTGTTATTTAATAAATAATAACAAAAGAGGTGTGAATGGAAAATGATGGGAAAAGAAATCGAGGGATGACCCGCGACCCGGTCCGGTCTAGCCCGTTTTTCTTTCCCGGATTAATTTAAATTCGTTTTAAATTTCTCGCAAAAATTTCCAACAGCCATGGCTGTTCTGAAACAGTGTCACACCTATTCCAACAGCCATGACTATTCTGAAAAGTTGCAAACCTCTTCAGAGGGTCACACCTGTTCCAACAGCCATGACTGTTCTGAAAGGTTGCAAACCTCTTCAGAGGGTCACACCTGTTCCAACAGTCATGACTATTCTGAAAGGTTGCAAACCTCTTCAGAAACATCACCAAGTTGGCTATAAATAGACCTTCAAATCCCAGAATATTTACTTACGAAATTTTCTGATTATCTTCTTCTTCTTCTTCTGCACTAAAATTCCAGTGTGTTTTGCTGCCACGAGTGGTTCGCTGATCATCGGCGTTTTTGGTACCAACACGCCGGTGAGTTAAATCGTTCTATCCTGGGAGGATATATTCCATAACCTCGGGTACTTGAGGGGAATAATTTCCTTAAGGACACACTGTGTATTCAATGGGCTCGATTTGTTCCTTCAACGTTTCAAAAATTATTTTGAAGTTCGAATATTATTTTTTAGAATTGTTTCTACTAACTTTCTGTTTTATTTTTCAGAAAGATTACTGTTTTATTTACTTACAGCAATACAGATAAATAACAATCTTAAGGAAATTATATTTATTATATTCTGTATTCTATCTGAATTTTACTATTCTGATTTGAAGATATAAAAACTTCATCAGGGTATTGAAATTCAGAAAACGATTTGAAGAACATAAACACTTCATCGTTTTTCTGTAAAACAGTATATAAAAACCTTAGTTGTTTTTATTACGTACTGTTTATTGATTACAATATTATTTACTGTTTTGGTTTTGCCATTAATTGATTTCTTCTGTTGTTGACAGTAAGAAATGGCAAATGAAAATGGAAATCCTTCTGCGACTATTGGTGCAACGACGATAGCCTCGTCAAGCCGCACTGTTGTTCCTCCGGCTGAGAAACCGGGGAAATTTTCTGGAACCAACTTCAAAGGATGGCAGCAAAGGGTGTTCTTCTGGCTTACCACACTTGGTATGCAGAAATTCACTAGTGAAGAGCCTCCAATGCCTGCTGCGAACATGCCGGATAATGAAAAGTTCATGGTTGTTGAGGCATGGAAGCAGGCAGATTTTCTTTGCAAAGGCTATATCTTAAGTGCTTTAGAAGATGACTTGTACAATGTGTACAGTGCAATGAATACTTCGAAAGAATTATGGGACGCACCTGAGAAGAAGTACAAGACAGAAGATGCATGCTTGAAGAAGTTCGTGGTTGCCAAGTTTCTAGACTATAAAATGATAGACAGCAAAACTGTGGGAACCCAAGTTCAGGAGCTTCAACTTATTTTTCACGACCTTATAGCTGAATGTATGGTCGTGAATGAAGCATTTCAAGTAGCTGCTATGATTGAAAAATTGCCTCCTTCGTGGAGAGATTTCAAGAACTATCTGAAGCACAAACGCAAAGAAATGAAGTTGGAAGATCTTGTGATACGTCTAAAGATCGAGGAAGACAACAAAACAGCCGAGAAGAAGTCTCGTGGAAATTCAACGATCATGGGAGCTAATATCGTTGAAGAGACTGCTCCAAAAAGTAAGAAGAGGAAGAGGTCTTCTGGACAAACTAAGGAGCAGAACAAAAAGAAATTCAAGGGCAACTGCTACAATTGTGGAAAAGTCGGTCACAAAAGCCCAGATTGTCATCTCCCGAAAAAGGATAAGAAGAAGGGAGAAGCCAACATAGTGGAGAAGAATAATGAGATTGATGATCTTTGCGCAATGCTTTCGGAATGCAATTTAGTTGGAAATCCGAAGAAGTGGTGGATTGACTCTGGAGCCACTCGACATGTTTGTGCTATCAAAGAAGCATTTGCGACTTACTCTACTGTTGGTCCGGAAGAAGAAATTTCCATGGAAAATAATGCAACAACCAAGAATGAAGGTTATGGGAAGATATTCCTGAAGATAACTTCCGGCAAGGTGTTAACGCTCAACAACGTTCTTCATGTTCCTACTATTAGGAAGAATTTAGTTTCTACTTTTTTACTTGTAAAGAATGGATTCAAATGTGTATTTGTTTCTGATAAAGTTGTTGTAAGCAAGAACGAAATGTATGTTGGAAAAGGCTACCTCACGGAGGGCCTTTTCAAACTCAATGTAATGGTTGTTGACAATATGAATAAAATTTCAGCTTCTTCTTATTTATTGGAGTCAAATGATTTATGGCATATTCGTTTAGGACATGTCAATTATAAAACCTTGCGGAAATTAATTAATTTAGAAGTATTGCCTAAATTCGAGTGTAATAAATCGAAATGTCAAATATGTGTTGAATCTAAGTTTGTAAAACATCCTTATAAGTCTGTTGAAAGGAATTCAAATCCTTTAGACTTAATTCATACTGACATTTGCGATATGAAGTCGACACCATCTCGAGGTGGGAAAAAGTATTTTATTATTTTTATTAACGATTGCACTAGATATTGTTATGTTTATTTGCTTAATAGTAAGGATGAAGCAATTGAAGCATTTAAGCAATACAAGAATGAAGTAGAAAATCAATTGAATAAAAAGATCAAAATGATTAGAAGTGATCGAGGTGGAGAATATGAATCTCCGTTTGCAGAAATATGTTCGGAATATGGAATTATCCATCAAACTACTGCACCTTAGACACCTCAATCCAACGGAATTGCGGAAAGGAAAATCGGACATTAAAAGAAATGATGAATTCTTTATTAATAAGTTCCGGATTAACGCAGAGTTTGTGGGGGGGAAGCTATCCTTACAGCTAACCGAATACTCAACAGAGTACCCCACAGCAAAATGCAATCTATTCCATATGAAAAATGGAAAGGAAGAAAACCCAACTTGAAATATTTCAAAGTGCGGGGGTGTCTAGCAAAGGTACAGGTTCCTTTACCCAAAAGGGTTAAAATTGGACCAAAAACAGTAGATTGCATTTTCATTGGATATGCTACAAACAGTAAAGCATGTCGATTTTTGGTTCATAAATCTGATAATCCCGAGATTCATGTTAATACGGTAATGGAATCAGATAATGCTGAATTCTTTGAAAGCATCTATTCGTATAAAACTGAAAGCGAGTCGTTAAGTGAAAAACCTAAACGACCTCGGGAAGAACCAAAGGAAAATACTCCAAGTATAGAAGATCCAAGGCGTAGCAAACGTCAAAGAACATCTACGTCCTTTGGACCAGATTTTGTGACATTCTTGCTTGAAAATGAGCCTCAAACTTTTAAAGCAGCTATGTCGTCATCTGATTCAGCATTTTGGAAAGAGGCAGTTTATAGTGAGATTCAATCAATTTTGGATAATCATACATGGGAATTGGTTGATCTTCCTCCAGGAAATAAGCCTTTAGGTTAGAAATGGATCTTTAAACAGAAAATTAAAGCTGATGGCACTATTGACAAATATAAGGCAAGACTTGTTGTCAAAGGTTATAGACAAAAGAAAGGCCTTGATTACTTTGACACTTACTCGCCAATAACGAGGATAACATCTATTAGGGTATTAGTGGCACTAGCGGCCGTGTATGGTCTTGAAATCCATCAAATGGATGTTAAAACAGCTTTCCTAAATGGAGAATTGGAGGAAGAAATTTACATGGAACAACCTGAGGGTTTTGTGGTTGCTGGTAAAGAAAAGAAAGTGTGCAAACTTGTTAAGTAGCTTTATGGACTTAAACAAGCACCCAAACAATGGCATGCAAAATTTGACCAAACAATGTTAGCAAATGGATTTAAAATCTACGAGTGTGATAAATGTGTTTACATTAAAAATACTCCTGGTCATGAAGTCATTGTTTGTTCATATGTTGATGACATGTTGATAATAAGCAAAAGTATGGCAGATATAAATGCTACAAAGCGCATGTTGGCTAACAAATTCGACATGAAAGACTTAGGAGTTGCTGATGTGATCTTAGGAATCAGAATTCGCAAGACTTCACAAGGTCTAGCATTATCACAGTCTCACTACATTGAAAAGGTACTTGACAAGTTCAAGTATTTGGATTTCAAAATTGCCAAGACTCCAATTGACGTGAGTTATGCACTTCAAAAGAATGAAGGTGAAAGTGACTCATAACTGGACTATGCAAGAGTATTGGGAAGTTTGATGTATATCATGAATTGTACGCGACCAGATATAGCATGTGCTATTAGCAAACTGAGTCGGTTTACAAGTAATCCCAATCAAATACATTGGATGGCAATGAAACGAGTTTTGGGATATCTGAAACATACCCAAAATTATGCTTTGCATTATAACAAATATCCTTCCGTGATCGAGGGATATAGTGATGCAAATTTGATCACCGGATCATCTGAAGTTAAATCCACGAGTAGATATGTTTTCACAATTGGGGGTGGAGCAGTATCTTGGAAATCATCCAAACAAACGTGCATCGCCCGTTCTACAATGGAATCTGAATTCATAGCTTTAGATAAGGCCGGTGAGGAAGATGAATGGCTCCGAAATTTCTTAGAAGATATTCCATTTTGGCCCAAACCTTTGGCACATATATGTATACATTGTGATAGTCAAGCGGCAATAGGTAGGGCAGGGAGCGTTATGTATAACGGAAAATCTCGTCATATCCGACGGAGACACAATACCGTTAGACAACTACTCTCTAGTGGTGTTATCACAATTGACTACGTAAAGTCAAGAGATAACATGTCGGATCCACTTACAAAAGGCCTATCTAGAGAGGCAGTTGAAAGATCATCAAAGGGAATGGGGTTAAAGGCCTAGGACAAGTCATCATGGCAGTAACTCTACCTAGCAGACTGGAGATCCCAAGAGCTAGGTTCAAAGAGATCAAACAAAGTTATGAATGACGGTTCAACATTGTCAACTAACTCAACCCATTCTCGTGATGAAGACAATGTTCAAAAACGAGGTAAAGCATTAAGGCTTTTTTGATGAGTCAATAAAGCTTAAAGCTTTTTAATGATTTGCTAAGTCTAGCAGGATATGACCAGATAGTGTGTCTTTAGGATTACACATTTAGGAATCACCTATGTGAGTGTGAAGTGTAAGCCGCTTCAAGGAGAATGAAAGTAAAGGCCCATTCTCTAAGCACTCGTGAAACCAGGCGGTGTTCATGGCTGAAACGAACACAACTGTGAGAACCATAGATAGTTAAGGATTGATTGTGTGACTTATGTTGTCTAGGTATACAACAAAGCTCGACGGTTCAAAGATACCAAATCTACAGATTGACTGAGTATATCCGATATAAGTTCACTACGAAAAGTTCAAAGGGAAACCGACTTATCCAGATGCAATCAATTCTTGTTTGTAAAACACACACACGTCCGTGCATTCCTTTAAGTTTATAGCCATTCCCCATTCATGTGGAGGATTGTTGGGTTTGTTATTTAATAAATAATAACAAAAGAGGTGTGAATGGGAAATGGTGGGAAAAGAAATGGAGGGATGACCCGCGACCCGGTCCGGTCTAGCCCGTTTTTCTTTCCCGGATTAATTTAAATTCGTTTTAAATTTCTCGCAAAAATTTCCAACAGCCATGGCTGTTCTGAAACAGTGTCACACCTATTCCAACAGCCATGACTATTCTGAAAAGTTGCAAACCTCTTCAGAGGGTCACACCTGTTCCAACAGCCATGACTGTTCTGAAAGGTTGCAAACCTCTTCAGAGGGTCACACCTGTTCCAACAGTCATGACTATTCTGAAAGGTTGCAAACCTCTTCAGAAACATCACCAAGTTGGCTATAAATAGACCTTCAAATCCCAGAATATTTACTTACGAAATTTTCTGATTATTATCTTCTTCTTTTGCACTAAAATTCCAGTGTGTTTTGCTGCCATCGAGTGGTTCGCTGATCATCGGCGTTTTTGGTACCAACACTCCGGTGAGTTAAATCGTTCTATCCTGGGAGGATATATTCCATAACCTCGGGTACTTGAGGGGAATAATTTCCTTAAGGACACACTGTGTATTCAGTGGGCTCGATTTGTTCCTTCAACGTTTCAAAAATTATTTTGTCGTTCGAGTATTATTTTTCAGAATTGTTTCTACTAACTTTCTGTTTTATTTTTCAGAAAGATTACTGTTTTATTTACTTACAACAATACAGATAAATAACACTTTGAACCTTTTTTTTAATCCTTGACGTACTTTTATAGTAACATAAATATTATCGTATATATAAGATCATTAGTGTTAGAAGTCCTTTTTCGTAGAGCCACTCAAATCAATTACTTGAAAATGAAAGGTTACCTAAGACCCCTGAATTTGTGATCATTTCAATACTCACTGTAATATATAGTGGAAATTAGAGTAAAAAGCTCCTCTTGCAACTAAATAAAAAAAACATATATTCTTTGTCCAGGAATGTTTGCAACAGCCAATATTTTCCGTTACAGTATCTCACCGCACTGATTCCCCCAAATATGCTGATTTTGTCTCGGCTTATCCAAGAAATAACCTAAGAAAAATCCATAGCTCTAACTATAGCTTTGCATATAAAATACTTTACCTCTTGAGCTTCTTTAAAGCATTTCCTTCCTCCCAAAATAAATGTCACAATTTAGAAAACATTCTTAAATTATAATAAAAGAAATACTAGAAAGCACATTTTTAAGAACTAAACGTAATTCTATAACATTTATAAAACTTTGGTAAAAGTAAGTAGTTATATTATTGAGAAGAAGAAGAAGAAGAAGAGAAGGTCAAAATATGCACAACAACAACAACCCAATAAAATTCCACGAATCTGGGGAGGGTAGTGAGTACACAGACCTTACCCCTATCCGAGGAAGTAGAGAGGTTATTTCCAAAAGACTCTTGGGTCAAGACATGTACGTTGGTTGTAATTAACAAAACAACGAGATAAGTTTGTTCCTAAACATTCTTAAGGAGAAACATAACCATAATGCGATTAACACTCATCAAAGCAAGATTCAAGAAACGATTTGAACTTGTTCGAAAGGACACAAAGTTTGGCAATAAAAAAACAAAAGAAGAACTAAAAAGAAGGGTTTTGGGGGGTGAGGAATTAAGGAAGAGAACCTTTGAGTTGGTTGTGCAAACTATTAAGTTCAAAGATAACAGGATCAAGAAAATGTTCTTCTCCACCACCAACTTCATCAAATCCTGCCATTTTTATGTCACGACCCAAAATCCTATCCAGTTGTGATGGCGCCTGCCATGAAACTAGGCCAACCGACACATTCTCAAAATAATTCGACATTTCAAAATAAAGATATTTTTACGCTATTAATTAATAAAACTTCATAGCATAAGTCTAAATAACAAAGTGCGGAAAGAAAACAAAAGCCCGACATCGGGGTGTCATAAGTTACGAGCATCTACTAAGGAATATCCGATAATAGCTAAGACTATTACAGTCTGGAAAGCACTAATATAGTATAAGGAAGATAAGAGGGAGAAGAGCAAGGTTGCGATCGCCATGCAGCTATCTTGCCTGTCACGACCCAAATTCCAATCCAGGTCGTGAAGGTGCCCAACACCATAGTTAGGCAAGCCAACCCTAACAACTAGTGTCTTCCCAATTATTTTATTTAAATATTTCCAACATTTTCTTAACTTATATTCAAACCAATCGATAGTCAACAGTTTCATAACAGAAGAAATGCAACCCCAAAATAATAGTCTACAGTGTGTGCCAGGAACTAGTGTCACAAGTACTATGGCAACTAGTAGAATATACAAAATACCACTATCCTACTACCTGAAACAGAATAGACAGTACATAATCAACAACAAAAGAAGAGAACTCTGGTATGCTGTTGTACGGCTCAGGAGGGGTAGCTCATCGTGAGATCTCGATCAGGAGTCAGGAACGCACGCCGGAGGGGTAACTAGATGCACCCGCCTCAGATCCTGTACGGTTAAGTACAGAAGCATAGTATGAGTACATAAACAACATGTACCCAGCAAGTATCCAGTCTAACTTCGAAGAAGTAGTGACGAGGGGTCGACTTGACACTTACTAAGGTCAATATCATGAATATATAAGGCTTACACTAAGCATGATTAGCATAAATATAATAACGATCTCAGAATCAAGGAGAAAATGATATATCAATTTCAGTCATGTCATATAATAATTTGCACTTCAAAGCATTTAGACAGAGTAAATCATGGATTTAATTCCACATAAATATCATGCGCACATTATGCCGAGGTCGTACGGTCCGGTCCAACATAATAATAATTGTGCACTGCCAGAGGGTCGAATAGCGTGAATCATAGATGCATCTATTTCTACCGAGGCGATCGGCCCAATCCACAAATAGCAATTATTATCAAGAAGGCACATAAGGCGCATTCACGGTCAAATAAATTAACACAATTCTCAAGTAAGTGCGTACATTCGTTTATGTTTATTTTCAATCCCTAACATGTCCTAATTGATCTCAATAGCAAGCAAAAACATAAGCATTTGCAAGTATGGCATGATACGGGTCCAAAACTACCCGGACAATTAGCACGATAGTAGCTACGCACAGACTCTCATCACCACTTAGTACGTAGCCTCCACAAACAATCGCATACATTTATTTAATTCACCTAGGGGTTTATTTTCCTCTTACGTGGTTAGAAAGGAGACTCACCTTGCTCCAAAGCTTACTTCCAATATAAAGAACGCGCTCAAACCCTCAATTCGGAGCCGAACGATCCAAAATTAATCAAACGGGGCATGAACTAGTCAATACAAGCTCAAGAGTTCATATTTAACTATTAAAGTAATTTCCCGACCCTAAATGCAAGTTTCCTAAAATCCATCTCCGAGCCCACGTGCCCGAATTCCGGAAATTCTTGAGGGAAGTTGTTACCCATAACCTAAGTATCCAGAATATATGATTTTTACTTCATTCCATAATAAATTTCGTGGTAAAATCTTATTTTTATCAAAACCCTAGGTTTTACTCTAATCCCATGATTTTTACCAATTTTTATGTTTTAATCTACCCATAAACTAAGTATTGAACTCACATTAAGTAGAAGTAACTTACCTTAAAAATGCTAGGTTGAAACCCCTCTTTGGAAGCTCCCAAATCGCCCAAACAATGAATGAAATGTGTCAAAAATGACGCAGTCCCGTATTAAATGAAGGCACTGCCTTCAGCGATTTCTACACTTACGGTTAGGGACTGCACCTACTGTCTCGCTTCTGCGAGGAAGTGTCTGCACCTGCGGACTTTACTTGGGCTGACTGGGGGCCGCATCTGCGGTCTGGGGCCGCTTCTGTGGTCCCTCTTCCGCAGAAAAGGAGCCGCATCTGTGGTTCCTGGGCTCCTCCCCTGGGGCCGCATCTCCGAAGGTTGGACCGCTCCTGCGGTCTCGCACCTGGCGGCTGGCCAACCGCAGGTGCGGTTATGATAGCAACCTGTAGCTTCAGCTCTTTCCTATTTTTCTAACTCAACTCGAGCCTCGTCTTATTGATGCTCGGGACCCCACCCGAACATACCGACAAGTTTGAATCATAAAACGGACTTGCTCGCACCCTCGGAACTCCCCGAACAATGCTAAATCTAAGAATCACCCCCTAAAACCAATTGAATCAAACTTATGAACTTCAAGTTCTTCAATTTACATCCAATGCGACGAAGCACACTTATACTAACTCGGATTGACACCAAATTTTGCGTGCAAGTCTTAAATGATAATACATAACTATTCCCGATCACAGAATTCCGTTCGGACCTCGATAACACAAAAAAAAACCCGCTCCCAATTAAATATTTAAGAACTTCAAAATCCTTAAAGAATCAATTGTCACTATTAGACTCCAAAACACTTCCGGATCATCCAAAACCCGAGCCGGTCATACGCCCAAGTCCAAATTCATCATACAAACCTGTTGGAACCTTCAAATTCGGATTCCGAGGTTGTTTACTCAAAACATTGACCGAAGTCAAACTTGGCCTTTTAAGCCAACCTTAAGGAGCCAAATGTTCCGATTTCAACCCAAACTCTTCCAAATCCCAAATCAACTATCCCCAAAAGTTATAAATCAGTAAAATCAAGTACGCGAAGTCTTATTTAGGGGAACGGGATTCTAGAAAGCAAAATGACCAGTCGGGTCGTTACATTGCCAACTCCGAATATCCGTGACGGATGGAAGGAATCAGTGCTCGCTATCACATCCAGCAACCCCTGGATCTTCACACAAGGTACATGGAGTAATGTGAGTACGCCAACTCAGTAAGTAATAAAGGTAAATAAATACTGAGCAGTAAGAAACACATAAATCCACGTCATGAAATCACAGTAAGTACAGCATGCTTTCAAATCAGTATATGAGTCAAATCATTTCGTTTTAAAATCAAATTTCGGTAAAAATCATTTGAAGATGTTTTTTTCAGCAGTTTCAATAGAGGTTCAATGAAATTTTAAAGTAAAATTGATGAAAATCATAAATGCCCCTCGGGCAAAACATGTATCAGAAAACCGCCCCTCAGGCATAACATCTCTCAGCATCAGCCCCTCGGGCAACCTCACAATCACTCGTAATCAGCCCTTCGGGCATAACATGAATCAAAAACAGCCCCTCGGGCAACATCATATCACTCACTCAGGGTACCTGCGCTCACTGGGGGTGTACAGACTCCGGAGGGGCTCCTACAGCCCAAGCGCTATAACAAGCCACCTCGTGGCATAATCAATCAGGCCCTCGGCCTCTCATATATCGTAATCAGTAACAACATATTGCGGCGCGTAGCTCGATCCCATAATATCCTCACAACACAGGCCCTCAACCTTACTCAGTCAGAAACCTCTCAAGCCACTTGGGCTATCAGTAAAACAGGGTGCTCAGCCCAAAATATCATTTTATGCATCAAAACGGAGTAATAAAGACTGAGTTATGAAATCAGTAAAACATAGCATGACTGAGTTATGAAATCAGTAAAACATAGCATGACTGAGTACAAATCTTAAGTCAAAACAGTGAGGAAATAATAGTAAAATGCCCCAAAGGTTCCAAACAGCTTGGCACGAGGCCCAAATATGACATTCAGCCCAAATCATAGAAACTCTTTCTAAAGCACATAAGTATCAAATAGTTTTCAGTCAATTACGCAACATAATAGTTGTTAGGAGATGGACCAAGTCACAATCCCCAATGGTGCACGCCCACACGTTCGTCATCTAGTATGTGCGTCACCTCAAAATAGTGAAATTATGTGTAATCCGGGGCTTCATACCCTCAGGACAAGATTTACAATCATTACTTACCTCGAACCGGTCAAATCCCTACTCCGCGATGCCCTTGCCCCTGGAATCGGCCTCCAAACGCCTCGAATCTAACCAAAAGCAATACAATATGACCAATATAGGCCAAGGGATCAATTCCAAACAAAAAACTATTAGTTTATACCAAAAATCCCGAAATTCATCCAAACCCGACACCCCGGGCCCACGTCTCGAAATCCGACAAAAATCGCAAAATTAGAAACTCCTTTCATTCCCGAGTCTATACATATCAAACTCATCAAAATCCGACCTCAAATGGCCCCTCAAAATTCAAATCCTCAATCAAAACTCTCCAAAACTCAAGCCCTAACCCTTCAATTTCACCCGAAATTCCCCACTAATTTCATGATTAAACAGTGAAAAATCATCACAAACACAATTAATAAAGCCCAAGTAACTTACCTCACTGATACCCTCGATTCCCTCTTGCAATCACTGCTTCAAGCTCCAAACTCGTCCAAAAATGGTGAAGAATGGGCAAAAATTCGCGAAGGGAGGATTTTATAGTTTCTGCCTAGGAGACTCGCACCTGCGGTCCAAATGAGCGCACCTGCGCTACCGCGTCTGTGGTCCATCAAACACACCTGCGGATTCCACTTACCCACAAACTTTCGCATTTGCAGCTACACACTCGCACCTGCATCCTCGCTGATGCGATAAAATCACCGCACCTACGATCAAGCTTCCACTGATCCAAAACCACACCTGTGGCCTCTCTCTCGCATCTGTGGCCTCGCACCTGCGGTCCCAATCCGCAGGTGCGGAAATGACAGAAGCAGCAGCTTCAGATGTTCAAACCAAGTTCCAATCTTTCCGTTAACCATCCGAATTCATCCTAAGGCCCTCGGGACCTCAACCAAAAATACCAGCAAGTCACATATCATCATTCAAACTTATTCAAACCTTCTGAACACTAAAAACAACATCAAAACACCGAATCACCCTCGGATTCAAGCCTAAGAACTTCTAAACTTCCGAATTCCGCAAACGATGCCGAAACCTATAAAACCTCTTCCGAATGACCTAAAATTTTGCACACATGTCACAAATAAAACTACGAACCTTTTCCAATTTTCAGAATTTCATTCCGACCCCGATATAGAAATTTTCACTACCGATGGAAAAACACCAAATTTTCAATTTCGCCAATTCAAGCCTAATTCTACCACGGATCTCCAAATTACATTCCGAACACGCTCCTAAGTCCAAAATCACCTAACGGAGCTAACCAAACCGTCAAAATTCACATCCGAGACCTTCTACACATAAGTCAACATCCGGTTGACTTTTCCAACTTAAGCCTACTCAAAGAAGACTAAGTGTCACTCCAAAACCACTCCGAACCCAAACCAGCCAACATGATACGATGACATATAGCTGAACTACACATAAAGAAGCAAAAATTGGGGAAACGGGACTATACCTCATAAAACGACCAGCCGGGTCGTTATACTTTTCTTGTTAACTTTTCTGTCTTTATTATACTATAGCTCCTTGCTATTGCAAAGGAGCACAAAGTACTGAAGAAGAAGGCCAAAGAGAATATTAATAAGTGGTGAATAATATTATGGGACTACTTTGTATAAAATGTAGTAGAATGAGAAGAGTCCATTACTTATGGATTTAAGAAGAGGACTTCTTTTGCTATATATGAAGCAAACTCTAGTAAATATAACAAACATATAAGAGCCTCTCTAAATTCATATTTTTTTTTTAAAAAAATATTAATTCTGACATGTTCCAACAAATTTCTTCTCTTTTAACAACTCCATCACCTTAAAAATATTCAATAGACCGATTCTTAACGTTTCTATCTATTAAAATTTTGTGGTTTAGTTATGACATATTCATGATGATTGTCTT
The DNA here is from genome assembly GCF_001879085.1 of Nicotiana attenuata. Classification (NCBI taxonomy): domain Eukaryota; kingdom Viridiplantae; phylum Streptophyta; class Magnoliopsida; order Solanales; family Solanaceae; genus Nicotiana; species Nicotiana attenuata. The sequence continues at coordinate 226,912 of NW_017671297.1, read as the reverse complement.
TCAAAGAAACAAAAAGGAAAAAAGAAAAGAAATGGAGATAGCTAGGTGGCATTTTTTATTAAATAGTCAAAGTAAAATGAGAAAGACAAATGGTAGCTAGAAAACAAAAGTTAAGTTCCCCTATCCTTATATGGAGAATCTACCTTGTGAAGCTTCCTTAAGCAGGAAAGAAGTAGGTGACCAATTCTCATATCTAGCTAGCTAGCCCCACGCTTAATAATAATAATAATAATAATAATCAACTATTATAATACGTCATGGGTGTGAGCCTTGAGAACAAAACACTTGTACGTATAGGCGTTTTTTCTTTTAATGAGTTTTACAAGATACAAAGTTCTGAATACTAAATGGTTACAATAAAAAAAAAATACTAAGAATAATAAGAGTTGTGGGAGAGAGATCGTTTTTTTTTTTTGGTTTAGATTTGTGGTTTGGTAGAAAAGAAAGATGTATAGCTAATTAGATTAGCCATGATAAACATGACTGTGATGTTTTCCTCACAAAAAACGACTCCAAATAATTAAATGTTGATGAAAGCACTTACTTAAGACTAAACATTTGCTTAAGCGTTAAACACTCCTTAAAACATTGGTTTTTCGTATGTGGGATATTGGGTTTAAGTTACTGTTTAACCAAAAAAAAATAGAATTTCGGTTAAAACTAGAAATTAAGAAGAAAAATCGGGTTACTGATAATCAGGAGACGAAAAGAATAAGAAATTTTTGAAGATAATAAAGCAGTAAATAAGTTCGTATTTCAATGTAATCTCAATGATATTTTTTTTTGTGTCCCCCTACAAATGCTGAGACCGCCTCTTTTTATAGTTGATTTTTCTAGGAAAAGGTATAATGCCTTAGCCTTAAAGAGGCAATTATGAGCATTAAATGACATTAAATGAAACGTTACACAATCATTCCTAATCAATACTGATTCGCTAACGTATCTGACATTTAATACTGAATTTAGACTCCTTTATGCCATCAGATTCATATCTTCAATTCCTTCTGACCTCCTGGCTTTAATTAAGTTAAATAGATACGAGACTCGTATCATTTGAATAGCATCTCGTCCCTATTTAACTTTCTTCTCCTCGTATCTGATATCTCCCGTGCCTCTTAATTGCTCATCATGTTTTGACCATGTGACCAGTCTACGTGTCATGCCACGTCATCTTCAATTATAAATTCATTTTTTTTTCAATACAGATAGTCCCCCCACTTTCCATTTATTTATCAATTAAATATTTGGGAAGTGGATCTTCACTAAAAAGGGAATTTTTGCCATAATCAATGCTATGACAGTGTCGACGCTTCAATTATCTCTTCTATTTAATGCACCATATACGTGTCACCTTCTTATTAGTTCTGCGATTTTGCAGCCTTTTTCTAAGGCTTTTTTAACTCCACTATTCACGAAGTGATAGTTGCCTTTATTATAGGCTTTCCATCATTACACTTCTTAATTATCGACGGTTGAGTTTATATATAAACTTGCCCCCTTTTTCCTTTGTCTTCTTCTTCACAAGCTTTTTACCAAATTTCTTGCTATTTATTCTCGTTCACTTCTTCTTCAGTTCATATCTTCTGTTCATATCTTCTCACTATGTCGTCTTCGAATCCTAACCCTAAAAGAGTTCCAATTCTTGATAGTTTCCCCAATGCTCCTGCTAGATATAGAAGAGGTAGAGGAGGTGTGCTTCGTGGTACAGGGTCGGTTCGTGGTGGTACCTCTGGTTCTATCACTCCTTCTTCTAGTTNNNCTTTGAAAATGCTTTATGATTCTTCTCATGACTTATTAACATGAGGTTTATAAAAGAGGGCCCTTTTATATATATCGATACTTAATGAAGAAGACGTCTCAACTTCATAATGGTGTTATAATACGATGAAAGATATAGGAATACACATGTTTTGTATGCCACAACTTTGACAAGTTTTTATTCATGAACTTGAACAAGCTTTTGAGTATTACATGTATTAAAGTACATCCATAACTTTCTCGTAACTGTTTTTCTTGTAACGGATTTTTACAAAGTAAATATAATACAAGGTTTTCCCTTATAACCCGTTTCAGTATATAGTCATGACCCCATCCTCATGTATTAGGAAGGGTTTGAGAGGTGACTCTATTGTTCTCATGAGTTTGTGACTGTTGTTCTCATGGGAAAGAATACTATGATGTATGCTTATGCTGGGATTCCATAACCTCTGCTCGACACTTGTCTCTTGTTTTACGCATCTATTTTCCGCACGTATCTGTTCTGTGTTCATTATACAGTCCCCCAAGTGTTTGAGCGGTGAAGTATGAAGCCTCGAGCACTTGTTTTTCCTCTTAACTTGGTCCTTTTCCTGAAACAGAAAAATTTGCGGGACTCGGAGGTTCGATTAGAGATGAAGACTGCCTAACCCGTGTGTATTTCCATCAGATTAATTTTAACCCTGGGCTGGGAATTTAAGAATATTCCATTTTGCCGTACAGGTCGTGACTCATCATTTGGCACGAGTTAGGGTTTTTGCCTAGCATCTAAAATCGTTAGTAAAATTATTAATAATTAAAAAATGAATTTTAACATAGAAATACCTGACCGTGGATACTTTTTTTTTAAAAGTAGTATCTTTTTATATGGACAGCATTCCAATATGAGGGTAACAGCTTGCCATCCATTGTCTCCAGTTCGTACGCTCCTTTTCCTGCAATGTCACGAACTCTGTAGGGTCCTTCCCATGTTGGACTCAGCTTTCCTGAATTAGCAACCTTTGTGGATTGGAACACCTTTTTAAGCACGAAGTCCCCAATTTTAAAGAATCTGAGGCGTGCTTTCCTGTTATAATATCGTTCAATTACTTGCTTTTGTGCCGCCATTCTTATTAGTGCAGCTTCTCTTCTTCCCTCTAACAAATCAAGATTCACCCGCATCTCTTCATCATTTGATTCCTCCGTTGCTTGAATGTACCGTATGCTTGGTTCTCCTATTTCTACTGGAATCAAAGCCTCCGCACCATAAACCATTAAAAATGGGGTTTCTCCCGTGCTTGTTTTTGTCGTTGTACGATAAGCCCATAATACCCCAGGTAATACCTCGGGCCAATTACCTTTCGAATCCTGCAACCTTTTCTTCAAGTTGTTGATGATAACCTTATTCGTGGATTCCGCTTGTCTATTCCCCACTGGATGATATGGTGTAGATGTTATCCTTTTAATCTGCCTACTTTGAAAAAATTCTGTGATTTGGGCTCCTATGAATTGTGGTCCATTATCACACACGATTTCCTTTGGTACCCCAAAACGGCATATTATGTTCCTCCAAATGAAGTCTTTAACTTCTTTCTCCCGCAGCTGTTTAAATGCACCTGCTTCTACCCATTTAGTGAAATAATCTGTAAGCACAAGTAGAAATTTTACCTGACCTTTTGCTTGTGGTAATGGACCTACGATATCCATTCCCCATTTCATAAAGGGCCACGGAGCTATGACAGGGTGGAGTAACTCAGCTGGTCTATGCATATTATTGCCGTATCTTTGACATTTATCACATTTAGACACGAAATCGTTCGCTTCTTCTTCCATCTTGGGCCAATAATATCCTGCTCGAATCAATGCTTTTACTAGCGACCTTCCACCAGCGTGACTTCCGCAATGTCCTTCATGTATTTCCCTCATCACGTACTCTGTTTGAGAAGGTCCGAGACACCTTGCTAATGGTCCACTGAACATCTTTCGATAAAGATTCCCTTGATGCAAACATAACGAGCAGCTTTCTTGCGAAGTGC
>NW_017671297.1:197041-223127 GCF_001879085.1 Nicotiana attenuata | reverse complement strand
ATAGGAATACACATGTTTTGTATGCCACAACTTTGACAAGTTTTTATTCATGAACTTGAACAAGCTTTTGAGTATTACATGTATTAAAGTACATCTATAACTTTCTCGTAACTGTTTTTCTTGTAACAGATTTTTACAAAGTAAATATAATTTAGACAAGGTTTTCCCTTATAACCCGTTTCAGTATATAGTCATGACCCCATCTTCATGTATTAGGAAGGGTTTGAGAGGTGACTCTATCGTTAGCAAGAGTTTGAGAGGTGACTCCATTGTTCCCATGGGAAAGAATACTATGTATGCTTATGCTGGGATTCCATAACCTCTGCTCGACACTTATCTCTTGATTTATGCATCTATTTTCCGCACGTATCCGTTCTGTGTTCATTATACAGTCCCCAAGTGTTTGAGCGGTGAAGTATGAAGCCTCGAGCACTTGTTTTTCCTCTTAACTTGGTCCTTTTCCTGAAACAGAAAAATTTGCGGGACTCGGAGGTTCGATTAGAGATGAAGACTGCCTAACCCGTGTGTATTTCCATCAGATTAATTTTAACCCTGGGCTGGGAATTTAAGAATATTCCATTTTGCCGTACAGGTCGTGACTCATCATTTGGCACGAGTTAGGGTTTTTGCCTAGCATCTAAAATCGTTAGTAAAATTATTAATGATTAAAAGATGAATTTTAACATAGAGATACCTGACCGTGGATACTTTTTTCAAAAGTAGTATCTTTTTAGATGAACTGCATTCCAATGTGAAGGAAGCACCTTCTCGTCCATTGTTTCCAACTCGTATGCTCCTTTTCCTGCAATATCTCGAACTCTGTAGGGTCCTTCCCATGTTGGACTCAGCTTTCCTGAATTAGCAGCCTTTGTAGATTGGAACACCTTTTTATGCACGAAGTCCCCAATTTTAAAGAATCTGAGGCGTGCTTTCCTGTTATAATATCGTTCAATTACTTGCTTTTGTGCCGCCATTCTTATTAGTGCAGCTTCTCTTCTTCCCTCTAACAAATCAAGATTCACCTGCATCTCTTCATCATTTGATTCCTCCGTTGCTTGAACGTACCGTGTGCTTAGTTCTCCTATTTCTACTGGAATCAAAGCCTCCGCACCATAAACCATTGAAAATGGGGTTTCTCCCGTGCTTGTTTTTGTCGTTGTACGATAAGCCCATAATACCCCGGGTAATACCTCGGGCCAATTACCTTTCGAATCCTGTAACCTTTTCTTCAAGTTGTTGATGATAACCTTATTCGTGGATTCCGCTTGTCCATTCCCCACTGGATGATATGGTGTAGATGTTATCCTTTTAGTCTGCCAACTTTGAAGAAATTCTGTGATTTGGGCTCCTATGAATTGTGGTCCATTATCACACACGATTTCCTTTGGTACCCCAAAACGGCATATTATGTTTCTCCAATCCCATGTTAAATGATTAAAATTTACCTTATTCTTATCAGGTTCGAGAACGGAATGAAATAGATGTACGACTGAAGCATTTGCATCATTTGCTACGTCTGCTGCAGACACGAGGTTAGATAAAGCATCTGCTTCTACATTCTCGTCTCTTGGGATCTGCATTACCTTCCAAGTTTGGAATTGTTTTATTAGCTCCCGTACCTTTTCAAGATATTCTTGCATTCGAGTTTCCCTGGATGTATAAGTCCCCAGTATTTGATTAACCACAAGTTGAGAATCGCTCTTGATTATAATCTGTGATATGCCGAGTTCCCGTGCCAGTTCTAAACCTGCAATGACAGCTTCATACTCTGCTTCATTGTTAGTTATCGAATGACACTTTATAGCTTGTCTAATAGTTTCACCCGTGGGCGGTACGAGAACTATTCCTAAACCTGCGCCTTTTACGTTAGATGAACCGTCAGTGAATAAAATCCAAGTCCCCGGGTTTGCACCATTAAAAACTTGTAATTCTTTTTCAGCTTCTAATTGCATCCCCTGACTGAAATCAACTACGAAATCTGCTAATACCTGAGATTTTATAGCAGTCCTAGGTTGATAAGTGATGTCGTACTCACTTAATTTTATAGCCCATTTCGCTAATCTACCTGATAATTCATGTTTATGCAAAATGCTTCGTAATGGAAAAGCAGTAACCACAGCAATGGGATGACATTGAAAGTAAGGTCTTAATTTTCTAGATGCCATATCAAAGCGAGCGCTAATTTTTCTAGTTGCGGGTACCGTGTTTCTGCATCTAGCAAAGACTTGCTTACATAATAGATAGGAGATTGCTTACCTTGATCCTCCCGGACTAAAACAACACTTACCGCAACTTCTGACACGGCAAGATAGATGAGTAACTTCTCTCCTACCTTTGGTTTCGCCAACAACGGTGGATTTGACAAATATACTTTCAGATTCTTGACTGCTTGCTGACAATCTTCGTTCCATTCAAAATGATCCTGTTTCTTTAAAGCTGAGAAAAATTTGAAGCATTTTTCTGAAGACTTGGAAATGAATCTCCCCAGAGTTGCAATTCTCGCAGTTAGTCTTTGAACTTCTTTTTTACTCGTAAGTACATCTGAAATTTCTTCAATGGCCTTAATCTGTGCAGGATTCACTTCAATTCCACGGTTAGAAACAAGAAAACCTAAAAATTTTCCTGATGCCACTCCAAATGCACATTTTTCTGGATTCAACTTCATATTATACTATGGAAGAAAAATGGGGTTGAAATGAACTCAACCCCGAATTTTAAAGACCTCACTGCTCCAGTCATTTCCGCTTATGCGGTTCCGCTTATGCAGTTAAAACGCCGCTTCTGCGGCTCCTTCCCAAGCCGCCCAACTTCTGCTTCCGCTTCTGCGCTTCCTTTTTCGCAGGTGCGGTCCAGCATCTGCGGCTCCCTGACCGCATCTGCGGTCCCAGCTCCCCTTACCAAAATCCGCATCTGCGGCCAAATCTTCGCAGGTGCGGAAATACCAGATATCAGCTGCCTCAGCTTTTCTTCAACTCCAAATTCGATCCGTTAACCACCCGGAATCCACTCGAGACCCCCGGGACCTCAACCAAACCTACCAACAAATCCCAAAACACGTTACGGACTTGCTCGAGGCCTCAAATCATATCAAACAACGCTAAAACCACAAATTTCACCCCGATTCAAGCTTTATGAACTTTGAACTTTCCAACTTCTACTTCCGATGTTTAAACCTATCAAATCATGTCCGATTGACCTCAAATTTTGCACACAAGTCATATTTGACATTACGAACCTACTCCAACTTCCGGAATCAGAATCCGACCCCGATATCAAAAAGTCCACTTCCGGTCAAACTTCTCAAAAACCTTCAAATTTCTATCTTAAGCCAAATGGCTTCAAAATGACCTACGGACCTCCGAATTCACTTCCGATCGCGCTCCCAACTCCAGAATCACCATACAGAGCTACTCCCAGTCTCAGAATTCCAAACGAACATCGATAACACTGGAATGCACTTCAAACCAAACTTATGAAATTTCCTCCAGAATGCCAACTTACACAATAGGCGCCAAAATGCTCTCGGGTCATCCAAAACCCGATCCGGGCATACGCCCTAGTCCGAAATCATCATACGAACCTGCTGGAACCTTCAAATCCCGATTCCGAGGTCATTTACTCAAAATTCCAATCCTAGTTCATTCTTTCAACTTTAAGCTTCCGAAATGAGAATTCTCTTCCCAAATCAACTCTGGACTTCCTGAAATTCAATTCCGACCACGCGTACAAGTCATAATACCTGAAATGAAGCTGCTCATGGCCTCAGGCTGCTGAACAGAGCGCTAGAACTCAAAACGACCGGTCGGGTCGTTACATTCTCTCCCACTTAAACATACGTTCGTCCTCGAACGTGCTGAGAACTATACTGAAGTAGTCTGGAATCACTGGTTAACTTCCCATGCACCTTCCCGTGCTACCACAACTCAGTTGAGCACATTAGCTCGATCAATTCTGAAGATATTCTCTTTTATTCAAGCAGATACGCCTTAAAGCCCAATTCCAGCATCCGAAATTCTCTGCCAAGCCTGTTTCCAACATAGGATCACCATATTAATCACCACACGCTGTACCCAAACATGACTGCATAACATGCTGAATTCACACCTTGTATCATTTTACTCACCGGACCACAATAACATTTTCTGACCAACTTAGTCGAAATTCCACGAATCTGATGCTCCCATTGCACCCCATGACATACACCGGTCTTATCCTAACTCTTACAATACCGCCACAGCGGAAGAGATGTGCAGAAACTCATAATCAACTGCCGAGTCAACCCATCATTGAGTCCATACTCCTGACAAGAAACATTACCATATTCTGGACCAAATCGCGACCTTTGCTCCTTAATATATTCCATATAGTCAGATTGCACTGATCCTGAATCCAATGATTCCATCTCACCCGGTACGAACCGCTCAGGCAATAAGCCACCCCGGACATATCCAAAAGTCTCATATGATGCCCCAACGTGCCAATAGGCTACCAATTAGAATGCGATACCAAAGGAAAACGAACTCTGGAAGGAATTACCTAACTCCCGCACTAATGCGGACTTTCCTTAGAAAATAGGAAGCGAGACGCACAAAAAATAGCATATAGAAAACTATACTCAACGTCACACTGTTGCGGCGCGCAACCCGATCCAAACATAGATCTCACATAAGGAGATTGCACATCGAGCTAAACTTGCTCATTACAATAAAATATCGAATTTCGGTCACAAGCACGCTAAGTGCATAATAACATCCCTGAGGGAACATGTAGCGCTATAAGCTACGAAACCCAAGCACAACTGAGGTGCGATATACAATCTGAATCCCAAGAGCCTTTTGGCTCATAAAACATCATTTCTACTCGGGTCCTCAACATGTAAGCAATTTCTCAAGCCGTCTCGCAACTCACACGGCGCAACGTATCACTACACGAAATATCTGGCAGCGAAATAACACCCTAACTACTCCTCCACAAGGGACACATTGCTAAATGAACACAACTGGCCTGATATAGAGCCCATATTCACATTTAAATTCATGCACCGACCTCAAGTCGATCCCGATCATATCAACTAAACCAATAACCTTTCAAAAGTCCATACTAGCTCCCCTTTTCTCATAAGACATCAGAACAACCCTCATAACCGGAGTACAGTCCACAACTCAGAATTCGAGTGCCCTCTAGGCATCCATTCTCAAAATAACGATATCATCACAAATTCTTCATACTTGGTCTAGATCTTTAATCAATCAAGTGGCTACGTGCCACATTTATGCAATCTTCCTGTGGAACACACTCCCACAATCTACCATAATAATTAACTGGGTCTTACCTTCAACCCACCGACCGCACTAACGCTGAAAAGCGATCAAGAATCATTAATCATGATACAAGCCCTCTTTACAAAATACCAATCTCAGGTGACGCCGAAGACAATCCCAGCTTACTTTAAACACCGAAACTCCTTTCCTGCTCATCCGAGCTTGTGACATCTTTGTCCACACCGAACTGCAACTTTGATTCTCGTTTCAAATTTCATATTACTCGCTGCTCCCGACATGCCCATGAACAGTGGACACGATTCTTCGTCATAATTCCAGAATTGCTAATAGATTAATACTTCATCACATCAAAGCTTTTCACTGAACTCACTTTAGGAGAATCACAGCAACACACAGGCGAATACTCATAACCGTAGAACATGCAAACATCTAAGTAGTGGTCTAAGCCACCATAGCCCTTCCGGAATCTGCTTCCACATAACAAGCCATAAAAGTAGAATGCTCCAGAATAATATCAATTACGGCGGCTGACAAGCCTCGTACGCACCGCCACAGATTACTTGCATAACTTAATCACGCTGAAAGAGCTGATCTCTACCGCCAATATGCCAACTAAATTATGGCTAACCAATCTATCTTCTTCCAATTTATCCTTGATTGCCTTAGAAATAATACCAACTCCATTAAATACATAGCATACTCTGTCTGCACTTATTCCGAGTGACCTTGAATCACGAGACTATGCCGTCTCAAATCCCACGAATTATTCCGTACCTCCCAAATGCCACACTGCAAGCCAAAACATCACAGATCATTCTGCGCCTCTTCTCATAGGCTGCTAACAAGCTTGATTCTTTTACCCGTAATTATACGCCCGAAATCATTTGGCATCACACCTCATCTCGTGAATTTACCATGACCGTTGTTAAGAGCCACCCGCTCTGACTTGGCCCCGAATATAATCAACTCCATGAGTCTCCCATCCCACGAGTACCCCCCTTGGCACAGAACCCGCCGAATCACTTCCCTTGGAACCCGCATCTGTACAAAGCAAAATCCTGAATCCTTCCCCCTAGTCTGAGCATGATCCAATAAGGCCAACGATAGCCCACCTTTAATAATTTCTTTGCCCAGATTACCACTTATGGTCTTTCCCCGTAGCTGGAATAGCCAACAATATGCTAATAACCTGAAACCTCGCGAGCAGTTAACTCTGCAACCCCATCATAAGAGGTGGGACTCTCCCACTTAGCTTGAAGCTATTATTTCACAACTCTAGAATTCACCAAGATTCCCTAGCTTCCATCGACATAACCTTGCACGATTAACCGCATAAATTCTCGGATTCTTTCTGCAAAACCCCATTCTTTTATACTCTGATTCGCACACTACATTTGCACGACCGATCTCTTTGCTAAATAACCGATAAAATTCTTCGCAGAAGCCTCGCCGACCACGCGAATTCTAACCTGCTCACTTGGGTAACCCGCCTATAGAAGGCTCTCCCCAGTATCTTCCCACACTGCTGTACAGGGTACAATTACTACGACATCAATGACCCTCCCTGAGTCTGAGCTCACTCTCCAGTTGCACAGGTCCATTTACCTCTCGTGGACATCATTTAAATGTGCGACAACATCCTTCCAATTCAAATTTATGCTGCTTCCTTCTTCATTTAAGCGGCTCCTTTCCGTTATACTAAATCTCCGACCGCACAAGAATCCCTACTTCAAATTAGGCCCGTAGACCCCAATAACCAAGCACCAGTATTCTCAAATCGTTCCAAACTCTCCTTAAGGCGCATAGTCATCTTATTACCAAGCCCTATACAGCTCCGCCACTCTCCCACTTTGGGAAAACTCGCTCCTTTAATCAACTGCTCGACCTACGCTTCTTATACCTTGCCCCTTAGAAGTTCAAAACTCCGCTTGACACTTCCCACATGTTTTCTCATCTTTTGCTGCTCCGTTGTTGCCTTAATAAAATGTATCTTCCTAGAACTTGAATCCACAATTTGTTACTAACTTTAAACTTTTCCGAAGGTTATCTTTCTCGAACCGTCAACATTTGAAATACTGATTTAATCCTAAACCACCGCACCATGCGATATCTGACAGTCGTATCTCCAATACTATTTCACAATATCCTGCCATAAAGGTGAATTGTAGCAGATTATAACATCGACAAACTTAGTACGTCCAATTAGGACAACAACACCCCAATATAGAGGAGAACTCCACCACGCTTGCAATTACCAAGTCTCATCACTTCCACCAGCCCACATCCAACCATCCTTAGTCCGACTGCCTTTCCCTTGCCGGGAATAAAATACTGAATCCCTTGATTACACACTGAGTAAACCTCCCTTCAAGTCATTCACTGCCCCAACACGTGGGCAAACATCCTACCATCACAATAGTACTGCGGAATAATCGCTCATATGCATCGTGGCAACCTGTGCCTAGCCTCAAGGCTCTTAGAAGTACCGCTACTGAGCTTGAAACAATAAAATACCCTTCAACAAGGCGACGATAATAGTCCAATCAACTATACCGGAAGAAACATCCCGCACCACATTCGTAATGCCATTACAATTCTTCAATTCTCGATTTATGACAAGCGCTTCGCGTCGCATAAGATTGAGTAGGAAAGAAACAAAGGCATAAGCCTCACAGGAATCAAATCGCACGATAAGGAATCAAGAAGGGAAGTACTCCTAACAGTCCTGCAGCCTCCCGAGGATAAGTACAGACGTCTTCGTACCGATCCGCGAGACTCTACTAGACTTGCTCATGACTCGTGAGACCCTAGGAACCTAGTGCTCTGATACCATGTTGACACGACCCAAAATCCACTAAGGGTCGTGACGGCGCCGGACACTGCTGTCAGGCAAGCCAACCAAGTTACTTAATCAAATTCTCGTTTTAATACTTTTGAAATCTATGATTTTCCTTCAAGTTTAGCAATATTAAAGAATATAGTGTCAAATCAAATTTAAATGATAAGCAGTATATACAACACTTCAAACCATCCCAGAACCCGGTGTCACAAGTGCATGAGCATCTACTGATAAGGAGATAAAATACAACATCCGTCTGGAATACGATGGACAGGAAATAAATACAATGTACTGAAGAGGGCTATACTAGCTGCGGGCCGCCTCGAATAATGCAACTCACCTAGCCCCCAAATCATCCGTGCTGCTACGCCCAGAGGCTGCTAGAGATAAATATACATGTGCAACAAAAATGCACAGAAGTGTAGTATGAGTACGTAATCAACGTGTACTCAATGAGTATGCCGCCTAATCTCGAAGAAGTAGAGACGAGATGGTCAACTTGGACACTTGCTAGAGGTTATTTGACAATTATACTAAAAATGTGAGGAAATCATGGATTTATATAGCAATTCTAATTCACGAAGCCAGAGAATAGAAAAACACCTTCAACAAATAATCAAGGATTTTCAAGGTTTACTCTTTATTATCTTATCAATTTATATCAAGCCACGAAGGGCAAATTTCACATTTTCAGTTCTCAAGTAACAATATAACATGCGCAAATCACACCGAGGAGACGGTCCGATCCAACAGAAATAAACTGTGCACTTGTCGAGGGTCGACGACGCGCCTATAGATGCATCTATTTAATCTGCCGAGGCGTTCGGCCCGTTCCAAAATAAACACATAGAGACATTCAGTCAAGAAGCCAACATGGGGCAATTATTCAAGGAAGAACAAATTCTCTTTTAAAAAATTAAGAAAGTGAGGTTTGGGTCTTGTTGGAAATTCATTTACTATTTTGATGTGGTTTAAGAAATTCAACTGTCCATAAGATTACAAATATTCCACGTATAGCATGCTTTTGGGTCCTAGACTACCCGGACAATAGCATAATAGTAGCTACGCACGGACTGTGGTCACCTCGTGCGTACGTAGCCCCCACAAATAGGAGCACATAACCAATTAACTCACCTATGGGGACAATTCCCTATTACAAGGTTAGAAAGGAGACTCACCTCGCTCGGAAGACTCATAACCGACATTCTACATTCCTCCGAAGACTTGCACCAACGCACAATGCTCCAAAACTAGCCAATGATTATACAAATCCATTAATATATGCTCAATTAAACTTTACAACCCAATTTGTAACAATTCCTAACCCCGAACGAAAAGTTGACAAAAATGCCCTTGGGCCCACGTGCCCGGAATCCGAAATTTCTCGAAGATAAAGTTTACCCATGAACTCACGAACTCAAATATATGATTTTCTCTTACTTCCATACTCAAAATCGTGATCAAAATTCAAGAACACTAATTTTCTAGGTCTTCCCTCAAACCCCAAGTTTTTCTACAATTTTCATGCCCAAATCCATGTATAAACCTTGTATTTAACTCAAAGCTAGCATAAATTACTTACCTCATGACAAGTGACGAAAATGGCGCCTCAAAGCTGCTCCCCATCGACTCAAATGGAAGAAAAATGGGGTTGAAATGAACTCAACCCCGAATTTTAAAGACCTCACTGCTCCAGTCATTTCCGCTTATGCGGTTCCGCTTATGCGATTCCGCTTATGCAGTTAAAATGCCGCTTCTGCGGCTCCTTCCCAAGCCGCCCAGCTTCTGCTTTCGCTTCTGCGCTTCCTTTTCCGCAGGTGCGGTCCCGCATCTACGGCTCCCTGACCGCATCTGCGGTCCCAGCTCCCCTTACCAAAATCCGCATCTGCGGTCTTCCTGGCCGCTTCTGCGGCTCCGCACCTGCGGCCAAGTCTTCGCAGGTGCGGAAATACCAGATATCAGCTGCCTCAGCTTTTCTTCAACTCCAAATTCGATCCGTTAACCACCCGGAATCCACCCGAGGCTCCTGGGACCTCAACCAAACCTACTAACCAATCCCAAAACACGTTACGGACTTGCTCGAGGCCTCAAATCATATCAAACAATGCTAAAACCACGAATTTCACCCCGATTCAAGCTTTATGAACTTTGAACTTTCCAACTTCTACTTCCGATGTTTAAACCTATCAAATCATGTCCGATTGACCTCAAATTTTGCAAACAAGTCATATTTGACATTACGAACCTACTCCAACATCCGAAATCGGATTCCGACCCCGATATCAAAAAGTCCACTTCCGGTCAAACTTCTCAAAAACCTTCAAATTTCTATCTTAAGCCAAATGGCTTCAAAATGACCTATGGACCTCCGAATTCACTTCCGATCGCGCTCCCGACTCCAGAATCACCATGCGGAGCTACTCCCAGTCTCGGAATTCCAAACGAACATCGATAACAATGAAATGCACTTCAAACCAAACTTATGAAATTTCCTCCAGAATGCCAACTTCCACAATATGCGCCAAAACGCTCCCGGGTCATCCAAAACTTGATCCGGGCATACGCCCAAGTCCGAAATCATCATACGAACCTGCTGGAACCTTCAAATCCCGATTCCAAGGTCATTCACTCAAAATTCCAATCCTAGTTCATTCTTTCAACTTTAAGCTTCCGAAATGAGAATTCTCTTCCCAAATGAACTCTGGACTTTCCGAAATTCAATTCCGACCACGCGTACAAGTCATAATACCTGAAATGAAGCTACTCATGGCCTCAGGCTGCTGAACGGAGCGCTAGAACTCAAAACAACCGGTCGGGTCGTTACAATGTCTATGTGGAGCTAAATTTCACGTTCTAGGGTTGTGGTTCTTTCATGACTATTGTTATTCGAATATTGATTTTGATTCCTTAGTTTATCATAGTGGTTTATTTATTCAATCCTGCACTTAATTATTTAATTGCTTGATCACCAATTGAATACTATCTACGAATCTAGAGTTGAACTCGAAAGTGAGAATTCTAGATTGCATATAGGATTGAGTAGAGCAAGTTCTTGGACCTTGGCATCGGGGAGCGGATTCGCAATTAGGATAGACATATACCTAATTGCCTTGCTTGGTTGAAATACAGGAATTATAAATGCATTCTTGTTGATTCTAACTCCATAGACATATAGGCGTTAGGTTAGCTTGAATAGGCGAGTAAGAACTCGACAGATTCTTATGAGCAGTATTAACCCTGTCAACCAATAAACTCGATAAATAGTTAGTCAATTCAATTGAAGAATACAATAGGAATGTTAGATAGCCCATAACCCTAGATCGTTTTCATTACATTGATATCATAAAAATCTGCTCTTCCTCTGTTTAAAGTTCATTATTTATATTTCTTAATTTAATTAGTTTAGAATCAAATATTTCTAGGTTTAATTCTTATTTAGATAATTAGGATCGTCTAATTTAGTTAATAGTAATCACAAGTCCTCGTGGGTTCGACATCCGACTTTTAGTCACTTTATTACTTGACGATCGCGTATACTTGCGTGTGCGTTTGGCCGCAAAAAGTTTTTGGCGCCGTTGCCGGGGACTTAGAAATTAACTATTCTACTAGATTGGATTTTTACTTCTTGCCTATTCAAGTTTTTATTTTTTTATTTTTAACTTAATTTAATGTTTTATTATCTTTGTTGATATGGCATCTTGGAATGATAATTGGTCGAATATTAATTATTCTTATTATGGTGATCCTTGTCCATATTGTGGAGGACCACACTTGTGGCAAAATTGTGAATCTCAATCTTATGGGTGGATTATTTGTAATATGTGTGGTGGTCAAGGTGGCCATTGGGATGGTTGTCCTAATTCTTATTATCCTTCTCAGAGCTCTTATTATGATGTTTCTAATAATGTTTATGAGTTTGATAGGAGCAATGAAGTACAGGATATGGAACGTGATGCATATTTTAGGGATATTCTGAGGCAAGTAGTCGAGCTACAAGATGAAAATCGAAAGGCTGCACAAAGAATTAGTGCAACAATCATGAGAATGAAGGCCGAGGAGGAGGAAGTGGCTGAAGAGAGCAAGCTCCCACCAGAAAATAATTTTGAAGAAGCAGATATAGTGAGCCAATCTTGGCTAGAGGAACAAGCTCAAGTTATAAAATCTCATGAGTTTCTCCGTGATGGTCTTTCAAATATGACAGAACAACTAATAGAAGCAAGAACTGAGCTCAGGCGAGAGATAGACCAATTTGGCTTAGATATCCATGACTTGCATGATCAATTGAATAAAAAGGTTGAGGCGTCTGATGCCCCACAATCAATTTTTGTGGATACTGGCCAGCTTGTGGAGCGGAAAGAGGAACTTCAACTATTCGACCAAAATATTATTAATGATGCCAAGGTTGACGAAGGGTGCAAAATTGAGGATGTCAAAAATAATGCAATTTTGGAGTTGGAGCGTATTGGACCTCATTCTAAACACTTTTCAACATTGTGTTTGGTTGGTGACATGGGAATTGATCCAGTAGAGCATATGGAGGAGTCAATGGATGAGGAACAAAGTGTTTGTATTCTAAAATTTGCCACACCAAGGAGACAAAACGACATTCCTCACTTAAAGGCCAAGAAGTGCAAGATGCGATACCTATTGCTTGGTTCATTTATTTTTATACCACCGCCTCAGGAACGTGATAGAAAAATTGATGCAAAATTGGGGGCGCAATTCATATCTTCAAAGTGGAAGGAAAAGTGGTGAAAGTGATGGAGTCGTGCCACGACTAGAAATAAGGCGCGTGTTGGGAGGCAACCCAGCTTTACTGCTTTCTTTTATTTTTATTTATTTTTGTTTATTTTATTTTTCTATCTTTGTAGCGTTTTTTGTAGGATTATGAGCATAGAAGAAAAGCCACTGGAAGTGTGCAAATGCGAGCCAGCTGGTTGGAACTAGTGTGAGGTACCCGCACAAAGGACCATCCTTGGGAGAAGTCTGAGTACCCCGTGAGCTACTAGTGCTTCGGCCTTTGGCCTACCAGGGAGTCTCTTTTACCCTCTTGTTATTTTCAGTGTGCATTGAGGACATTGCACAATTTTAAGTGTGGGGTGAGGAGATTGTCTGGGTGATTTTTTGTGCTATGTTAGCTTAGTTATAGTACTCGTTCTTAGTGTAGTAATTTTTTTTTTAAAAAAAATATTTGAAAAAAAAAAGAAAAAAAATTGAAAAATTTGAAAATTTCCCGACGATGGATCTTCTAGACAGTTTTCTTGAGGGATTAAAGTCTAAACAAAATTCAAAAATATGTCTTTTAGTTTCCTTTAGGTAGTAATAATCCCCTGTGGTTTTTCTTTGTGCCTCAGTTCTTTTCCATGGGATGTAGTTTGAACCGGGTTGTAGTTTATTTTTTATTTTTTAATTTTTTTTAGAGTAGATTAGAATTTAGGGAATAAATGGAGGAAGAATGATGAACCTAGGAGCCCTTGACTTGTTTGATAGTAACATATTTAGGCTTTGGCATGTGTAGTATCTTCCCTATGATTTGAATTTATTGATGATGCCTTGCTTACTTGGATAGCATGTTTTGTGGCGCCTATGTCTCATTTTCTTGACTTATGTTCACTTTGTGCTTAATGCTTAATATCTCGTGACTCCGTGAATACTTGCATTTGTTTGAGAGTCGGAATGAGATCGTCCTTAGTGAGTCATGTGCCATGTGTGGTGAGGTTTTTATGTAGTCCATGTATTGTACTTGTGTCTAGAACTTGCCCGGTTTGTGAGTCGAAGCGAAATTTTAGGTGATGCTCGGTTTGAAAAATGATTTTAGGTTTTCTTTGATCTTTTTGAGCTTAATTGCTTACCACAAATAAAATTTATCCCTAGTTAACCCTTTTGAGCCTATAGACTTTTATTTGGCACCCACATTACAAAGCATATACCCTTTTTGTTCTTAAATTGACATTGTTTTGATCCCTTTTCCTCTTAAAGCACTTTAATTATGAGCTGAACGCTAAAAGAAGTAAGAAGAGACTAAGTGTGGGGTGGCTTTTGAGTGGAGCCAATGAAAGGAAGAAAGGTGCACATGTTTTGTAAAATAATACACCACTAGCAGAAATTGAAAAAGAAAAAAAAAAGAAGAGAAAAATCTGGAAAAAAAGAAAAGAAAAATATAGATGAATAAATTGTTGTCTTGTTCTTGCTAGTGGGTATGAATTAAAGTAGTGCTTAAAGAAGAAGGGAACGTTTTTGGGGGTGATATTATTTGTGAAATTGAAGTGGTGTTGAAGAATTTGCGCCTAAGTTATTTGGTGGTGTGTTAAAGTGCTTAGGAGGGTTAGTCACTATTCCTAAATATATCCTACCCGTCCCTTAGCCCACGTTACAACCATGAAAAAGACCTAATTGATTTTAGATCGAGCGAGCCTACATTAGTAGAGATTTACATTAAGGGCAAGCCTATGGTACCAATTACATGCATGTGACTTCTTTTGTGAGGGTGAGCGATTTTCTTTGATATATGTGAGCATGAGATTCGAATGTGTGGATTGATTTTACTTTCTTTGCTTTGATTGTGAGGGCACATGGTTTCACGAGGGATAGGTAACATTATTAGCTCTCTCTATGATTTTGGGTGTTCAAGCCACGAGTACATTGTGACATTGAGTCGGTTTGTGAGGCTAGGATTGTTATGAGCATGTTGTCTTTGTCTGAATATTTTTGAAGTTGGCATAAGAAAAAGGGAAGTGTATGTGATTGCATATGCTAATATTTAATTGTTGCTATCAACCATGGTCATTGGTGTAGTGTGCCTCAATTGTGTAAAAACAAAGTGCACAAGGATAGTGTGAATTGTTAGTTGACTCGAGGACGAGCAACGTTTAAGTGTGGGGCTCTTTTTCTCTTTTATCTTTTATTAGATTGAAAAAATATGGCATATCGTTGGAGGGGAAGAAAGCTACTTTTGTATTAGTATGTGCACCATAGTAGTGAACTTTAATAGAAATCTTCACTCTTGAAGCATCAAGACCAAAAAAGTTATAATTCGTATAAAATTTGTTCGCGTTTAAATAATATGAGAATTAGACGTACATGATTCAAAATACAAACCAAACATTAGATAAAGTAATATCAAATTCTTTAGCCCCCATATCTCTATTGATTTTATTTTATTTTATTTTTGTGGCTATGGAGGAGGGGAACAAAAGCCCCCTCTCTAATGAACAAGGTTCTAATTAATTATGCTCCTAATGTTTGTTAATTATAATAGAGAAACTCCATGAACTTATGTATTTCGATTAATTAGATCTATTGCCGATTATAAGTGATGATCATGAGTAATTATTGTTTAGATAATATGACTTTTAAAACAAAACTTTTCTACTCACTGCAAATCTTTGACTTTGTGGCAGAATTTTGTCAGATAGTCATACTGCTAACTAGGTTGAAACAACCCAAAGTTCTTTTTGATTTTCACTTGGTGTTCAGTATTCACTTTGGGGCCCGATTAAATCCGTGCTAATTATAATTAGGTTAAAATAATTCAAAGTTTTTTTTTGATTTTCACCTGGTGTTCGGTACTCATATTGGGGCCCGACTAAATCCATGCTAATTATAACTAGGTTGAAACAACCCAAAGTTTTTTTGTTTTCCCACCCGGTGTTCAGTACCCACATTGGGGTCCGACTAAATTCAAATTCGTTCCGAGAAGTCCCACATTTGGGGGGGAGGGAGGAAGGATAAAGCGCTCCCTAACAAAGACGACTCCATACCCAGGGACTCGAACCCGAAACCTCTGATTAAGGATGAAGGAGTACTTACCACTCCACTACAAACCTTATTGGTGAAACAACCCAAAGTTGCTTTTAACAAAAGGCTGATATGTAGGTTAAAATAGCACGGGCTAGTCATTTTTCGGACTGGTCATTCAAAAATAGCCAGCGTTTGCCAAGTCATTGAAAAATAGCCACTATTTTGCTGCAATAGAGATCGGTCCAGCATAATATACTGGAGTTCGGTGCACCTGTGTATGAATTTCCAGCATATTATGCTAGAACTCCAACACGCAGAAAGTTTCAGCATAATACTAGAGATTCGAGCACCTGTGTGAACTTCTAGCATATTATACTGGAACTCCATTATATTATGCTGGAGTTCCAGTATACTTATGCTGGAACTCCAGTATAATATACTGGAGTATTTTCCGGATTTTGAACAATATTTTCGTTCAGATTTATCTTTACATGAAAAGTGGTTAAATTTCGAAGTATTACTTTTGAAAGCGTGGCTATTTTTGAATTTCTCTCGATATGTAGTACTAAAAAGTTCCCTAAAAAAAAAAAAAAACTTAATCCAAGAGCCATATTAGGCCTTGGGCCGCTTAATGTGTACACTGCCAACACGTAAAAATTGCACGGGGCGTCCTATTTGGTCGCCCCCATTTAACCTATACCCATTTTTTAAAAAACTTTGAACTTGTACCCACTTTTTAAACAACTTCAGCTCCTTTCTCCTCCTCCTTCTCCTCCTTCGTTTTCTTCTTCTTCTTTTTTTTTTTTCAGAGTTATTAATTTTAGTCCAAAAGTTAACCTTTTTTTTCCAGTTTTAATCTTTATGTGGTAAATACAAGTATGAGATGTTATTTTTATTAAGAATACAACGAATTTTCAGATAACACTGTTATAAAGGCAGAACCAATTGATTATGCTTATCCTCATGAGTCGTCATCCAGTAATTTCTCATGCATCTCCACCTTAGACGACAATCACTACGACACCAAACTCCCCACTTTGTCTCTCTTTCCACAAAACCGGGCTCGGGCTGCTTCTAAACCCACAATATTGTCTCTCTTTCCAGAACTAAAGATGGTCGTGCTTGTTGTAATGGTTGAACCAGAGGATACAGTAGCTGCAGTGAAAGCATACATTCAAGAGGAAAAAAGGATCTACAAAAACTTCAGCTCTAGAGCTGAAGTTCGCTAGTTATAAAAAAAAAACTTCAGCTCTAGAGCTGAACTTCAGGCCCGGCTACTAGAATGCTGAAGTTTTGTGTGATTGCCTTTTTCTACTTCAGCCTCGTGTGCTGAAGTTATGCGAAAAAGCGGGTACGCTTGCAATTTTTTTTGCAAAGCAGGCACAAGTTAAAATGTGACACAAAAAGCGGGTATAAATGCAAATGCCCCCTGCCAACACGCACTTCAAAATGCTATAACAAGGAGTCTCCTAAGACGGTCCAGGCCCTATGGTATGAACCACATTTTTTTTTTTTTGAAGAAATAATTATATATATATATATATATATTATATATATATATATATATATATATATATATATATATATATTAAAGCAAGAAAGTTTGCATTGTGGTTAAGCCAAGTGGCAAGCTACTATAAAGCCACTTGGTAATCTTAAAGAGTTTGGGGAGATTGTCAAATAAGAAAATATCACTTAAGAACTATATATGGAATTCCATTTATTGAAATTAAATTGAAATAAGAATTCTTTTTTTAAAAATAAAGTTCAATCACTGTACTAATATTTTCTAACTGAAATTTTTTATTTGAAATGTAAAGAATTTTGATATCAATAGTATTTGGATCCCTTTTCTAATATCAAGTGAGAAGAATATATCCTACCGTAATCTAATGTACTATTTTAATTTATTTTAAAAATTCAATACTTTTTAATGAGTTCAAGATAAATATATTTTAAGGCTTTAACCTAAAGTTCAGAATGTAGCTATATTTAATAATTTATTTATTTCATAATGGATAATCCACAGTGTCTGTTTTAGACTAAGTTTTCTGAATTTTAAACAAGTATAAAATAAAAATAATTTTTTTAAAGGCTAAAAGTTTCAACAAAAATAACATAGTGAAGGCATAAACTGGTGTCTGAATGAAAAAGCATAAATTCGTCGTCTCACATTGTTTTCTAGTGGTGACACAAAAGTTAAAAGATTGAAACCATTGATGTTTGGTAGAGATTTGTTTCGGTCTTTGTCTCACTGAGGCGATATGCCCCAAGGTTCCAGGGAATTCCGGTGACTATACCAGCGAGCACTGTTAGGAAAATATTACAGTAATAGCATGCATTATTCCCTTTCTTTCTATTTAGCACCAAACAATGCACTGCTAAGTTTTCCCACTGAGGGTTTAATACACTTTATGAATACACCTCTTAGCCATAGCAAAAACACAGAGAAATCAACCTAAGTCCAACCAACAACAATCAAAACTTCATTGTAAGTAACACCCTGAACTCACCAATTTTTTTTTTTATTTGCACCGGATGTCCGAGTCTCTTAGAGCCCCGACTAATCCCGGGGGTGCACAGGCCCTCGGCAAGGAGTTTCCCGCAAGTGCACCACGGTTAATTCAGGTTTTACCCAGTCCGATGGCCCTCAGAAATTGTTTGCACCCACTGGGTTTCGAACTTGAGACCTTGAAAGGGAGCAAACCCCAAGGCTCAAGTCAATTGCCACCAGGCCAACCCCTGAGGGTTTGAACTCACCAATTTCAGTGATATGAAAAACCAATGAAGCATTCATTGGCTGGAGGTCGAGCATTAGGGTTGTAGGTTAAGGGGTAGTCGAGCATTAGGGTTGTAGGTTAAGGGTTGTAGGCAGTGGCGGATTTAGGGGGGCGGAAAGGGGTTCACCCGAACCTCCTTCGCCGAAAAATTACACTGTGTATATAAGGCAAAATTTATTTTTTACCTCTATATATTACGTTTTGAACCCTCCTAACACAATCCAATCCCTGAGTTGAGATTTTAGACATAGGGCCTCCATTCCCTAGTCGCCTTTTGCCAACATTAAGGCCCCAATCCCTGAGTTGAGTTTTTTAGACATAGGGCCTCCATTCCCTAGTCGCCTTTTTACCAACATTAGGGCTCCAATCCCTGAGTTGAGGTTTTAGACATAGGGCCTCCATTCCCTAGTCGCCTTTCGCCAACATTAGGGCTTCAATCCCTGAGTTGAGCTTTTTAGACATAGGGCCTCCATTCCCTAGTCGCCTTTTTTACCAACATGAGGGCTCCAATCCCTGAGTTGAAATTTTAGGCATAGGGCCTCCATTCCCTAGTCGCTTTTCGCCAACATTAGGGCTGCAATCCCTGAGTTGATATTTTAGATATAGGGCTCCATTCCCTGATCTTTCCTCCTAAAAACACTCCAATCCTTATTTTACTGCTTTCAAAAAAAAAGGGGTTTAGATTCTTGTTACAATAACTCACAAAATTTTCCTAGTGAAATCTGGGACAGAAAAATTTCATTCGTTTGTTTGTTTTGGCGTCTGAACAGGTTTAACCTTGATACACAGGATCCGAGGTGGCCGAAAGAATGAGTCCCAATCCAAAATAAAGAAAAGAAGAAAAGAACAAAAAGAAGTGAATTCAAAGTGCTGGTGTAGGGAAGGACGCGGACTGCTCATGATATGATTGAAGTCACAGGCGTCGCATGACCTGCTTTGATCCAAAAGCTGAAGAAAGAACCAGCACATGCAGCTGACGAGCATTAAGATTCAGATCGGAGTCCACATCAAGAACCAGCTAAGACTCAAGATCAAGCTTCAAGAGATTTATAGATAGGAATCTTGTAACTTGTAGTTGATAGGCCTAGCTAGCTTAGCTTTTGATTTTCCGTTTGGTGTAATAAGGAGGTCAGTAAGCAGTAGCAGCAGCAACAACAGTGAAATCACAGCTCCCGGTAGTCCCAGCTACCAAAACTTCCAGAACTACACTGACCGGATTCCTTTATAGCCAAGGATATGTAGGCAACCTTTGAAGCAAGGTTCGGTCAGATACTTTCAGAAAATGCTTCTCATGGAGTGCCAAGCAAGCAAAAATCCCTTATCGTTGCTCATTTTATCTTTGCCAGAAAACCCTTCGTGTCTCCGAGCAAAGAGGGGCAGCTGTGAGCACGTGATTTTTGCCTTGCATGATTTGCTCCTACAGAATTCCCAAAATTAGGATTTTTCTTTTAATTATTTGATTTTTAGGAATTAATTGCATAATTTTCGTGTTTGTTTGCATTTTTATGTGTGCATGTTTAATTTATTTAATGCATAAAAAATACAAAAATACATTGCATTTGCATTTAGGATCCAATTTTCTATTTTTAGGATAATTAGTTAATTAATGTTACAAAAGGAAAGAAAACAACAAAAATAGTTCATTTTGCATTTTTACTCTTTAATTTTCGAATTGTTATAGTTTACTCTTAATTTAGGACTTAATTAACTTTTATAAATACTATGAAGGATAATTAGCTTATTTTTGTAAATTAATTTAGTTTAAGAGTTAATTTGGGTTTTGTTTTAATTTGAAAAAAGGAAAAGAAAAGAAGAAATAAAAGAAAAAGAAAAGCAATTAAGTAAGGCTGATTTGCTTTGGGCCAAAATTGCCAAGCCCAAACCCTTGCACCCCTGAAACCGGGTAAAACCCGGCCCAATCCATCATATACCCGGTCCAAATTCCTCCCCCTCTTTTAATTAAATGTTGTCGTTTTGAGTTAGGTAATGTTAAAGAGATCTCGACCCTCCATTTCTTTCTATCCAACGGCCTAGAGTAGTTCTCCTATTTGGTTTATTAGTGTCAGAAAATATCAGAGACCAGGTCAGTTCCAAACAACCCCTCATCTCTCTCATCTCTCTCAAACTCGTCTCACTCAGAACCCTAGCCCGCCGCCCTTGAAATCCCACCGCCTGAGGGTGGCGGCGCCACCACTAACCACCACCAAAATCACATCACAGGACAACCTCACTCCCCTCTTCCCAAATCCCTGATCCGTTCCTCTCAACTAGGGCCAGAATTTCTCGAATCTTGATTTGAAGAGACTACCCTAAATCCCTAAAAGTCCGAATCAGCGAGGTTTGGGAGGTTTGAGGTTGGAAAGAGAACACATGATTGAGGTTTATTCCGGCCACAAATTCAGGGATTCATCAAAAGTTCTGTTTCAAGAAGGGTGCCCGTTAGTTTTGGGGGAGGTATGCCTGGTCTTCCTTTTTTCATTTTCTTTTGTTTTGCTTCTGCCTCTTTTCTTCTTCTCTTCTTTTTGTTTGTTTTCTTAAAAACATTCTGCATATGTTCATCTAGGTCAGGCTTCTTTTAGTTTTGTTTTAGTTAGTTTAATTTTCAGATGGCTTATTACGAATTCAAAAGTGTTGTGTTCAATTGTTTGTGTGTTATCTGTTCATGCATGATTAGCTTTGTAATTGTTTCTTTAATCAGTAACGTTAATCCATTAATTTAATTCAATAGTTTAGTCTGGTTAATGGATTGTCCAGTCTGGGATACAATTGCTAAAAAAAAGTGTTTGTGTTTGGTTAGTATTCTCAGACTCTTATTTGGGCTAGTGGGTCATTTGGGTCTTGGGACTTTTATGACCCATTTAGGAAAAGAGGGGTCAGCCCAA
The DNA here is from genome assembly GCF_001879085.1 of Nicotiana attenuata. Classification (NCBI taxonomy): domain Eukaryota; kingdom Viridiplantae; phylum Streptophyta; class Magnoliopsida; order Solanales; family Solanaceae; genus Nicotiana; species Nicotiana attenuata. Next base: position 201,604 of record NW_017671297.1, on the reverse strand, counting down.
TTGGGTAAAGACCCAGGTTTGATTTGCCTTGGGTTAATTTGACCCAGGTTGGTTTTCAAGGTAAATAACAGGTTTGCTAAGGGTAAATTGGGGAATAGAGTTTAGGAAATCTTTTGTTAACAGCCTTAGGAAGCTTCTTAGAAGCTGAAAATAGGTTTACTTGGCCAACAAGTCAATACTCTAGGGACTAAGTAGCAAAAAAAAAATTCGAAAGGGACTAAAATGAAAAGCTGAACCCTTTAAGGCTGCCCTAGTAGCTTGCTTATAAAGGCATTGCTAACAAGAGCTCAAATCAGATTTTTTCAGAGATAAAAATACAGAAAAGAGAAACGGCTGAAATTTTCAGTGAATTTACTGTTACGTTGGATTTTCCCTGTGATTCCTTCAGCTTCAACTCTTAAGAGCAAATTCTGATCTAAATAGAGCTGGAAATGGCTTAAGCGTAGTTTTTTTAAAGAGTTGGGTTTGAAGTTCTGGTGGATTTGGTCTAAAGCTTGGTTTAAAGTTTTTTCCTCTTGGTTATCTCTGCTGTGGATCACTGATTGCTACTGTTACTGCTGGATTCCTTACCCTTTTCTTTGTTTTTTCCACATCCAGGTACTTCTCACATCCTGAACCACATGTGAAGTGCAAATATCTATTCAACATGGAAGTTTAATGATAAATGTTGCTCGATTGAAATCCAGCCTTTGTCCTTTAAGATCTTGTGATTGCTATGTAGTTTATGCTTTCCTTAAATGTTTTAGTTGTTCATTTATATTTCTAGTTTGAATCTCATTTGTAAGCTAGCATGGTGTCATAATTTATCAAGTTTGGTTTGTTGAATTAGCTGAAGTTTGTTTGGTTGGATGGGAGGGGGGTATAATGTTTAATCTCCAGTAGTATAGATTTGAACCCTACATGTGAGTTGAATTGATGGTTCAGTGCATTGAATTATTTGATTGCTTTTGTGTCCAGCTTTGTTAAATGGTGTATTTCTGGTATTAGGATTCATATTATTGCAAATCTTAATTGATTATAGACTCTAGTTTTGAATGGTTTTGACTATGTTGAGCAAAATAGTTGTAGGGTGTTGGCATCAGTCGCTCATTTTAGTGTTTGGGATCATAGTCCTTTTGTGTGTTGGGTTGAATATTAGTTTTAGTTCCAGTTCTTTTTGCTTATTTAGACTCGTCAAATTACCAAGTGCTGGTTCATTTGTTTTAATTCACGCGGGTTTTGTTTTATAAGCATGGTCATTTCTGATGTTAAGTTTGGGGATCCATTCTAAAAAATGATTGAAAATCAATCCTGCATCTTATGATCAAATGGTCGGGTGATCGGGAGATTTGAGCCAGAATGTTTTATGTTGGCCCAAGATCCGTTGAAGTTTTGAAGAATGACAAACGAACTCAGTAAAGGACCAGGTTCATCTAAGGAGACACAGTTTTTATGGCCCATACACATGAGATGCACGTGAAGAAGATAAGTCCTTGAGATCAAGCAGCAATATCTTGATGAATATCTTCTGAACTGATCGAAAAGATTGCATATAGGATAAGGAGTTGAAGTCTCCTTATGAAAAGAGAATTACATCCGGATCAAGAATATGGATTAGGAGTTAGAGTTGTTCTTGGACTCGAATTGTCAAAGGATCCACTATTCGAGTTCTTATCAAACTCTGATTACTAACTCTATAAATATAACGATTATTCTTTTTTACAGGTGATTGCACATAAGCTGAAGTTAAACCAAATTGAGAGCAAAAGAGCTAGGCGATTGTTGCAAGCAATTTGTGTGTGATACAAGTGTGCAAATCTGAAGCTACAAGAACTAAGTGTGAAGAACCAATTCCATTGGGTCTTTCTTTATTTCTAGTTCAATTGTAGTAGGTGTTTTAACATTGTACCTTTCCAGCTTTCTTAGAAGCAATTGTATTAGGTGCATTGAGTATTCAAGTTAGAGTTAACTTGAAAGTGTCGCAACAGTTGAGGCTGTGTGCTACACTGGGATTAGAGTTAATCCTTAGGTTTACAAAGAGTTTTGTAAATGCTGTTTTTGGCTCATTGAAGTTTAGTGGAAATTTGGGAAAATCCTATTGAGTAGTAGGTCGTGGTTTTTTCACCTTTTGAGCCAGGTGTTTTCCACGTAAAAATCTCTGTGTTCTTTATTTCTGTATTTTAATTCCGCAAACAGTAGAAGTTAGAACACATAGAAGAACCAGGTTCTTCTAGTGCGAAAATTAGGTACCACACAAATCACCCCCCCTCTTGTGTGGTATTGACGTCTAAAACATCAATTGGTATCAGAGCAGGTTATCCTTGAAGAGGCTAACACCTTAGGAGAAGATAAAAAATGAGTGCACCACCCGGGAACTGGGAAGGGCAATCCACTGCCAGACCTCCACTTTTCAATGGTTTGTATTACTCTTGGTGGAAGAACAGAATGAGAGATCATATCATAGGGGAAGACTATGAACTTTGGGATATAATTACTGATGGTCCCCTACCACTAAGAAGAATGCAGAAGGAATTGATGTGCCAAAAACAAAGGCTGATTGTACTGCTGAGGATCTGAAGAAATGGGAGAAAAATGCTAAAGCCAAGAAGTGGCTAGTGTGTGGTCTAGGACCAGATGAGTACAGCAGGATTCAAAGATGTACAACTGCTAAGGAAATATGGGACACTCTACAAGTGGCTCATGAAGGAACACCTCAAGTGAAAAGGTCAAGAGGAACTCTTCTATATTCTCAATATGAGAATTTCACTATGAAGGAAGGAGAAACTATCCAGGAGATGTATACTAGATTCACTACTCTGACTAATGAGCTTAAATCTCTTGGAAGGACCATCCTTGAAGAAGACAAGGTTGAAAAGATTCTGACAAGAGTTCTGCCAGTCACTTGGGAAAGCAAGATCACTGTCATTCAGGAATCCAAGAATATTGCTACCCTTAGGCTGGATGAACTAACTGGGAACTTAACTGCCCATGAAATGAGGAGACAAACAATAAAGATGGATACTCCCAAAAAGGAGAGAAGTTTAGCTCTTAGAATCACTGAAGGTGCAGATTTGGAAGATGATGAAGTAGCCATGATCACTAGGGATTTCAAGAAGTATCTGATGAGAGGAAAGGGTGCTTCAAGAAGTACAAACTTCAACAAAACAAGAGCTCCGGAGAAACAGATCAATGAAGGCTGCTACAAGTGTGGTAAGAGTAAGACTGATCACACGATCAAAAACTGTCCTCAATGGGAGATTGAGTGGAAGAAAGAAAGAGCTGAAAGAAGAAACAGGAAGAAGGAACAGGTTCAATCAAAAAGAAACAAAGGTTCAACTAAGGCTATGGTTGCTGCTTGGGGAGAAACATCAGATGAGGACTCTGAAGATGAAGCTGAGGAGGATCAAGCTCTAATGGCCATTGGAGAATCAGAGGATGAACAAGAGGTAAGTATTCTTCATCTCAAAGACAAGATCAAATTCTTGTCTAAAGAAAGGCTAGCTGAACTCTTAACAGACTTCATTGATGAGACTGAGATAATTAATAATGAAAAGGAAGTTCTGTCTAGGGAATGTGTAATTTTACAAGCTAAATGTAAAAGTCTAGAGTCTAGGGCAAATGAGAGTAATAACAAAAATGCTGAGTTGAAGAACCAGGTTCTTGAACTTGACAACAGTGTCCTAGAACTTAGATCTGAAAATCTGAAACTGAAATTAGGAACAGGAAAGAAGATAGCTGATCACACATATCTTACTCTAGAAGAAAATTTAGGAAAAATGAAGGATGAATTATATAAGAAAGATGAATTCATCAAAATCTTAAAAGAAGATCTAGGAAGGGTAAAACATGAACTAGACAGAACTTGCAAGTGGAACAAAGCATCTGATGCTCTCTCTTGGTTGCAAGAGCATCATAGCAGTAACAAAAGAGGACTTGGCTATGGAACTCAAGCTCCTAAATGGGATCCAAAAAGTAAGTACCTCACTCTTCCTAAAAATAAAATCTGCACACACTGTGGCAAGACTGGCCATGACAAATATGAATGCAATGAAAAAGAGAAGGCCAGTCAAAGGAACAAGTATTTTGTTAAAGAAAAGAATAAATTGCCTGAATGGGCAAGAAGGAATTTAATCCATCCTTTTGCCTATAGAAAGGGACCCAAACTAGTTTGGGTTCCTAAGACTAACCCCTGATTTCATTTTGTAGGTTCAAGTGAAAGGGAGGAGCCAAATATGGTATATGGATAGTGGCTGCTCAAAACACATGACTGGGGACAAGGACCAGTTCCTTTCACTTGAGGACTTAAAAGGAGGTAATGTCTCCTTTGGTAATGGAAAGAAAGATGAGATCATTGGGGTTGGTAAGGTAGGCAAGACTGATTCTCATTCCATAGAGAATGTCTACATAATAGATGGTTTGAAATATAGCCTAATAAGTGTGTCACAACTGTGTGACAGAGGTAACCTTGTAGCTTTTACCTCCACCAAGTGCTTTGTGATTAATCTCATCACTGACAAAATTGTTTTGCAGGGAAAAAGAGTTAACAATATTTACATTGTAGATTTGTCAACTCTTTCAGAAAAT
>NW_017671297.1:191351-195141 GCF_001879085.1 Nicotiana attenuata | reverse complement strand
AGTAAGGACTTTTCAAAATTATGGGAAGTGAGTTTGAAATGAGTATGATGGGCGAACGTAATTTACTTCCTAGGCTTGCAGATCAAACAAAGTCCAAATGGAACCATGATTCATCAGCAGAAGTATACAAAAGAACTAATCAAGAAGTTTAAAATGGAAGACTCTAAAGAAATAGATACACCTATTGCAACTGCCACTAAATTAGATGTTGATGAACCTGGTTCATCAGTTGATCAAAAGTTGTATAGGGGTATGATTGGTTCACTCTTGTATCTTACTGCCAGCAGACCTGACATTGTTTTCAGTGTAGGACTTTGTGCTCGTTTTCAAGCTAATCCTAAAGAGTCTTACTTGACTGCTGTCAAGAGGATATTGAGATATCTGAAGGGGACTACTGAATTGTGCCTATGGTACCCTAAAGGTAGTAATTTCGATCTAGTAGGTTATGCTGATGCTGACTATGCAGGTTTCCTAGTGGATAGAAAAAGCACCTCAGGTATGGCTCACTTTCTTGGTTCATGTCTTGTATCATGGGCTACCAAGAAACAAAATTCAGTAGCCCTATCTACTGCTGAAGCTGAGTATGTGGCTGCAGCTTCTTGTTGTGCTCAACTACTGTGGATCAAACAACAATTAGTAGACTTTGGTATAGAAGTGGGATGCATACCAATATTCTGTGATAACACTAGTGCTATAAGTATGACAAAGAACCCTGTTCATCAAAAAGGACCAAGCACATAGATGTTAGACACCACTTCTTAAGAGATAACTATGAGAAAGGGTTAATCTCCATAGAATTTTGTGCTACTGATAAACAAATAGCTGACATCTTCACTAAAGCACTGAATAGAGAAAACTTTGAAAGGAACAGGTTGGAATTAGGGATGATTAAGATCACCTAAAAGGTCCAGTTCAGAATGCACAATGAAAAAAAAAAAGAAAAAAAATGATGAAAAAGATGAATTTTTTTTTTTGGTTAGGAGTTCTTAATTCAATGTAAATATCTAGAATAATTCTTACTCAGTCTAATACTTTGATTAAGTATACTCCTGTGATATGTGTTTATATGAATCCTTAATCTCTTACAAAGTTTTCTATTCTGACATTTGAAGCATGATCAAGGCAAGTTTTACTTGAAGAACCTGGTTCATCAGTATATGCTCATAAGAAAGTTCAGGTATGTTTTTATACTTTGCACAATTATAAAGATAAAATTATCAACCATGAGCAGAAGTCCTAATTACACCAAACTTTCATAAATTTTATCCGTTGAGCATTGAACCAATTTCATTATCCTAGGAGTCCAACTAAAACGGGATTTTTTCCTAAAAACTAGCGTCACTCATTTATCTCTAAAGAGACCGGAACTCTAATTTGATTAGACTTCTTATTGACCTTTGAAAAAGCTGCCGTTATAGGCTAAATCATGATCCCTCTTTAAATACACTCCAAACCCTCTCTCATCACTCATAACCGTCATTTCACTTTTCTAATCCTTCTGATAAACCCTTTTCTTCTCCAAAAATCCCCAAAATATTTCCAGCAATTATCCGCCATGGCTAATCCTCAAGACAATCCTGGAATTCCCACCTATTTCCTCTAATACCTCGTCATCAACATCTCCAGTTGAAAGTCCAAAATCCAGATTTCGCAGGCAAAAGATGTTAGCCAGAAAAACTGTAGCATCCGGCCCTCTCAGAAAAGCCTTGAACGAGAAATTAAAGGCTAGTCAAAGAAAAGAGGCTTCATCTGAAGAATCCCACTCAAGCTCTGAATCTGAAAAGTTCATCTCTGCTAGTGAAGGAGAAGAACCTGGGTCATCTGACAATGACGAGAGTCAAGAAAACCCAAGAGAGGTAAACACCTGATATGTATTTTCTGATATAGCTGAGAAGGTAAATAATAGGTTTGTGCTTGTGGGTGCTGTGAAAAATGTTGAAGGGACTGAGACTAGTAGGAGGAGAAAGAAAAAGAAAGGGGAGGTTCTTGCTATATGTGGTGGTGGAGAAGAAGGTGGCTTGAAGTCAGGGGGAGGCGGATTAGGAGAAGCTGCTGAGGGACTTGTTAAGATGAGTGAGCAACAAGAAGAACTTGGTTCTTCTGTGGAGGAGACTTTAGCAGATATTCTAAAGAAAGTAGGGGCCAGTTATGACCCAAAGAAGCGCAAGGCGTCTTCACAAAAGACCCCAGTTGCTGACAAACCATCAAAGAAAAGCAAAGTAACATCTCCCAAGACTACTGCTACTTCTATACCTAGGGAAAGAACTACAAGGAGTAAAGTAAGGCAAAGTGAAGCAGAACTACATGAAGCATTAGAGAAGAGTAAGAAAAAGAAGAAGGAAAAAGGAAAGGAAAAGGTAGTAGAAAGTTCTGAGGCTGCTGTAGAAGAGGAGGAGGAGATGGACCTGGTCCATCAAGAGAGAGGCACAACTGAAGAAGTGGTTCCCACTGTCAAACCAAAAAGAACCAAGACTCCTGCAAAGAAGTCTTCAAAGTCTGTGCCTGTTGAACCTTCTTTGGCTGAAAGAACAAGGTCTGCTGTAAAGGGAAAACAAGTGAAAATTACTGAGGAAGAAGATGAGGAGTGGAGTGGAGAAGAAGAAAAAGAGGACTCTGAACAAGAGCAAGATCGCTTTATTATTTTTAGCAGGGGGAAGATATTGAAGGGAAGGCTGTTGAAAGACCTGGAGGAGCCAGGCATGGTTAGGCTGGTAATGCTTTAGCTGCACAGGGCTGGAAGGACATGGTCCTTCAGATGGATGGGAGACTAGCTAGAAGAGAGTTGATTGAATTTATGGCGAATGGCTCTGTGGAAGTAACCAGTATAGTGAAAAGTGTGAAGGTGGAGTTTGATGCACCAGAGCTGGGCAGGATTCTAGACATCCCAAGTGAGGGCTATGATGATTACACTAGGCAAAGGTGGCCTTGTCTAGATGATCTGCCCACAGCACTCCAAATTACCAGGAACTTCTGTGACACAAAGGATGCTGAAGAGGTGCCTGAAGCACGATTTGTTCAAAAGAGTGAAATGAAGCCATAGCATAAAGTGCACTTTGAGTTTGTGAACAAATGTCTGTTGCCTAGACAAGAAATGAGGCACACTGCAAATTATATGGACCTGGTTCTCATGGAGTGTCTTGTGAGGGGTAAACAGATCAATTGGCCTGCTTTCATAGTCAAATTGCTGGACAGAGTCATAAATGGTTCAAAGGCTCATGCTACTCCTTATGGATTCATTTTGACAACTGTACTGGACAGGCTGAACGTCCCTTTGAAGAAGTGGGAAAATGCCTCCAGTAAGGAGCACTTTGGAATCAAGACTCTCCAGGCCTGTAATTATCTGCTAAGTGTTGCCCCTGTTGAACCTGATTCATCCGTAAAAAACTCCAGTGAATAGCAAAGTTAGAGCTTTGATGCAAGAATGTGGGACCAAAGATCCTGAGATTGCTAGGCTTCAGGCTCAAGTAGCTGAATTGGAAGAAGAAAGGAATGGGCTGAAGGAAGAACTTGAAAAAGAAAAAGGAAAAGAGTGAAGGGATGATACAAACAATGCTCAACCTACTCCAATCCCAACCCTCCAGTTCTTCTAAGCCTTAGCCATCTTTGTCCTAGTTCCGAACCATTTCAGTTACCCCCAGTGACCCAGATTAGGGATTTTTCTTGTTTTTGCTCATGGTTGGTAGTTTTTGTTCTTTCTTTTTGTGGACTGTACTATAGAAGCAATGCCTTATCAATGACAATTTGCATTTCTCTTGTATTGTGATGATTCTGCTCTTAATAGTTATTTTTG
>NW_017671297.1:127514-188690 GCF_001879085.1 Nicotiana attenuata | reverse complement strand
TGCTATTGCCTTGCTTAATCTGTCTTATATCACTGCTGTATTTATTATTTCTGTCAGATTATCATACTGTTAATTATTGTTGTTACTATATTTTGTCTCAGTATGGCCCTGACCTTCCTCGTCACTACCCAACCGAGGTTAGGCTTGGCACTTACTGAGTACCGTTGTGGTGTACTCATGCCCTTCCTGCGCATGTTTTTTCATGTGCAGATCATCCAGGTACCTCTACTCAGGCGCCCTATCAGTGAGGCAGGAGGACTACGGAGACTTCGAGGTAGATCTACTGCGTCCGCAAACCGACGAGTCTCCCTCTTATTCTATCTTTAGTACTTAGTTTTTCCTTCTTTCAGTTGTTAGAAATTCTGGAGTTTGGAACCTTTACTATACACTTCTGTAGCCTGTGTTGCCCGTGAGTTTCCGGGTTTTGGGAATTGTTTTAGACTTGTGATATTGAGTTGTACTTGCCAAGCGGCATTCAGTACAGTTTCTTTTAGATATTTGATTTGATTTTCTCTATTTTTCCGCAATTAATATATTTCCGCAAATGTTAGGCTTACCTGGTCATGGAGACCAGGTGCCGTCATGACATGTTCACGGTTGGTGAACTAGGGTCGTGACATTGAGCCAGGTGTTTTCCACGTAAAAATCTCTGTGTTCTTTATTTCTGTATTTTAATTCCGCAAATAGTAGAAGTTAGAACACCTAGAAGAGCCAGGTTCTTCTAGTGCGAAAATTAGGTACCACACAAATCACCCCCCCCCCCCTCTTGTGTGGTATTGACGTCTAAAATATCATTTTATCTTCGAATAATTAAAATCAGATAGCCTGACAATTAATTGGTGTTTGGTGTTTAAAATTAGAGTCTTAATTTACTAAACTGATTCATTCCTTGGTAGCATCAGTAAGTGACATTATTTGAGTGTTTTGGACATGAAATTTGGGCCTCACGCGGGCCCAACTGCAAAGTATGCAAGGTACAGACATTTGGGAGCCTTTTCTTATCGAAGCTTGGGCTTGACTTAAGCCCAAAACTTGAAGACGTGTTACAGGGGCTTCGTTCTTTTGTGTTTAAAATAATTTCCTTCTGGGCTTTTGACTTTATAATGCAATGCGTTTTAGTAACCCAATAATGTAGAATTCTTAGCTTAAACGAGTAGAAGCTCCTCATGTTTCCTTAGTTAATTAATTGGTTTTTCTTTCAAAAATTAGCAATTGAGGTGAGCCGTAGTAGGTAACACAAATAGTTATGGCCCTCCGAATTTTAGTTTGAATACTCTTTAAAATGGAATTGAGGTGCGCCGCGCCAAATAAAATCTCAAATGCGTGGCCCTCATTCAATTGTTTCTTTTAATATTCTTAGAATTCGAGGCGTGCCATTTAGCAAATTTCCCATGGCCCTCGCAAAGTTGCAAACGCGTAGTTGCTTTAGGCACGTTATTTTAATAATTTACCTTCTTAAATTCGGGTGTGCATTTCATGTGACCCAAATCCAAATCTTAAATAACGTTGAATAAAATGTATTTCGGATTGCGGGTGCATTTCATGTAGCGCGATCCAAAGACATATTTTAGACGATGTTAAATCTTCCTAAAAATAATTTAAAAGCGGTTAATAAGTTTAAATTGTACCATAGGTTAAAACATGTATTAAAATCAGATAATAGGCCAATTATGATAGTTTAAGCGATCGTGCTAGAACCACGGAATCCGGGGGTGCCTAACACCTTCCCTCGGGTTAACAGAATTTCTTATTCAGAATTTCTGGTTCGCTGACTTCAAAAGGAAAGTCGAATTTTTCCTCGATTTGGGATTTTAAAATAAACCGGTGACTTGGGACACCAGAAAATAAACCATCCCAAGTGGCAACTCTGAACAAAAAATGAATAAATATCCCATTTTGAATAATGTCACTTAAATTGGAAAAACTCCCTTGTACTACCTTCGTGTGTGTAAAAAGGAGGTGTGACAGCTCTGGCGACTCTGCTGGGGAGTCGAACCCAGAATCTCTGGTTCAGGGTTCAAGAATTCGAGCTTAGAATAGGTGTTATGATTGGCTTTATCTGTTAGCTGATTCTCCTACATGTTTGAGCCTAATGTGCTAAATGTTTTTACCGCTTTGATATTTTGAATTGTATATAAACTGCTGCGAGACCCTTCCTCTCTCTGAGTCTTCTAAATCATGGAGAAGGGTGCACTTCGTATGACTTCTCTTCTGTCTAGAGTCTTATCCCATTTTAGAATGAGGTTCGAACAAGTTGCTAAGCCGGTGAAGCTTCTGTATTCCCGGTACGCTGCCTCCCCCCCCTACCCCCCCCCAGCTCGAGTTGTCCGCTCGGGTAAGCCAGGTCTAGAACAATAAACCCAGGTTTTAAACCTAGTATAACAAATCCTCATGTCGGATCCCTAGTAGGAGCGTTTGTTTGCATCACGTGCATTTGACTTAGGAGACTCAACATAGGGGTTGGGTCTGTCTAGGACAGGTGTACCTAAAATGAAAAGACCATCCTGATGCATTCTACTTGCTACTTGTGCATTTATTTGCTTCGGATTTTCATGTTGATCGGCTTGTGAATAATAGAAGAAATTGGGAAAAGAAAATAGCAATGTGAGGGCTCAGGGAGATAGTTGCTTGTTTTGAAAATTCAGTGTCCAAAATATACTGAAACTCTGCCAAAATTTTGAAAAAAAACAGAAGGAAAAAGAAAAAGAAAGTTTTGTCTTTAAAATTAGTTGGTTTTCACTTTGTCAAATCTGCCTGAACTACGCCAGTTTGATTCTCACTGGATGTGGGATACGTAGGCAACCCTCATCGGTTCAACTTCCCTTTTTGCAAAATAGCCCAATAAAGAACAAAAATTTTTATTGCTTTTATTGTGAATAAGTGAGGTGACGCCATTCTTGTCTAAAATAGCCGAATGTCCCCAAAAGGGCACCGGAAGGCTGTTTCTGCAAGAACAGCCGCCTTTGGTCTCTTTTTCAAATTTTGACCGGTTATCAAAAACAGCCTTAAAATCTTCTTCCCCGAAGTGTTGAAAGACCGTATTTGCAAAGCCGGATTTTTGTTTTTGAAATGAAAAATTTTGAAAAAATGGTGTTATTCTTTTGGGTCAAAATGAGTTATTAAGTCACCTTAATAAATGTGCAGGATGAGCACAAATGAAATTGAACCCTTCACAGTCCTTAAAGAGATCCCCTTAAAGCTCCACATGTGGTGGAATGATCTAGGAAAAGGTAGTAGAGAAACAGTGGTAAAGGTTCTGGGAGGCCTCGTCGGACTATTGAACGTCAATCCAAGGTTGGACGTAATTGAAGCTTTAATACCTTTTTGGGACCCAACTCGCAATGTGTTCCGTTTCTCTGACTTTGAGCTCACGCCCACACTGGAGGAAGTTGCGGGTTATGCGAGCCTTAATGGAAACCTTAGAAGTCGATATCCATTGTCACCAAGACCGGTATCTCCGCACAGATTTCTGGATCTACCGAGTATTGTCGGGATAATCAGGATGGAAATTTATCTGAGGGATATTGCGCTCTCCAGTTCTTGTATCAACGCTATGGTAACCCTCGAGGTTTTGAAGAGCCGAACACTGGTCTGACCCATGCCAGAAATAAAGACAAATGGGAGCCAAGGCGAGGTTTGGCGTTTATAGTAGCGTTCTTGGGTGTTGTAGTCTGTCTATGAAAAGATGGTAATATAGAGATAGGTCTCGTAGGAATGATCGATGTTGCAATCAAGAAAGCCAACAACACTGTGGTTCCCCTGATCTTATCTGAAATCTACCGAGCCTTGACCATCTGTCGGGAAGGGGGAAAGTTCTTCCAAGGTTGCAATCTATTACTACAATTATGGATGCAGGAACATCTCTGCCACCGAGTTGGGTATATGAATTACGGTATAACCAGTTTAAGCTGCATTGAAGAATTTGAAAGCCGAGTAGTGGGTATTGAATTCCCCGAGGGTACTGAAGCTTGGCTTGCACATTTGAGATCCTTGACTACCGATAAAATTGAGTGGGCATTCGGATGGCTTCCTGTCACCGAAGCAGTATACATGTCAGCTGAAGTGTGTTATCTCCTCCTGATGGGCATCCGGAGCATCCAGCCGTATGCTCCCAACAGGGTTTTGCGCCAATTAGGAAGATTTCAAACCGTCCCCAATGATGAAGATTTGAGTAAACATGTCATTGAATTGGGTCCAAAAGCTGCATTTCCAGAAGGGAGAATTCGCCAGGTGTGGAACGAATGTAGATTTCTTGAACCTAAGACCATGGTACGAGATCTAGCTAGAGGTGAAGTGGACCCTAAGTACATTGTCTGGTTCGGTAAAAGATTTCAGATTCCTGAGAGACCTGCTAAGAGAGCTCATGTTCAACAATTTACTAGCGACTCGCAAGAGCAGTGGGGCTGGTTGGTAAAAGAAGAAAGTTACAGGGCCATAATAAGCAAGTTGAAAGGCAAGTTATGGACCTTCAGTTTTAAAATGGTGTGCAAGCCGCCGTTGATGAGGGAGAAAAGAAAAAACTAACTGAAGAGAATGAAACCCTCAAAGCTCAAATCCGGAAGATGAAAATAGCTGCTAGAAACCCGGAGAGAAGTCGAGCGGATGAAAGGCTTATAAGCAGTCTGAAGAAGAAAGCCCTTAAGTGTCAAGATGACCTAGAAAAGTCTGAGGCCAGCCTAGCGAAAGCCCGGGCTCAATTATCAGAAAATGCAAAAGGTCAGACACAATTTGTGCAACAAATGAAGAGAAAGTATGAAGGGATAATCACTAGCCTGAGATGAAAGGTAACTACTCTTGAGAATGAGGCAGCCAAGCAGGCTAAAGACTTCAAAGCTGATAGGGAACAATGTTATGATCTGATGGCTCAGATGGAGGAAGGAATACAATAGTTGCAAAGTCAACACCTTCATGACTCTCAAGTGTTAGAAGCCTGAAATCAGCAGATAGGGCGGTTGCTTCAAGAAAAAGGCAGAATCAGAGAGAGGATCAGAACCATTGCTGACTATTTACCGCGAAATGCCAAGTGTGCGAGGATATGACTCGCACCACTTTCTTCGCTGCAGTGATGACTTTCGCCCGCCAGATTATGAGTGATTTGGAGCGGCTGCAAGGGGATCTCGCATATAGGCCCGCGGCGAGACCGAATGATGTCCCGCGGGCACCAGGAGCATTAATGTATTCCTGATTTTCACTTGAGTCTGTATCTTTCTTTTTGTTGGAGTCTGTCAGTTTATTTTCGATTCTGTATTTTTCTTTCTGTCAGAGTCTGTTAGTCGGTTCTTGAGTCTGTATTGTCATCTTGTTGTTGGAGTCTGTTGTTTTCCTTTTTGAGTCTTTTAGTTTTGAGTCGTTGTAATCAAAGTATTTACTTTTTATGAGAAAAATTGAAAATCCCAAAATATTTTGTTATTTATTTTTACATTTATTGCCCCCGAACTACGCAAGATCTGATTCATGCGGGATCATGATACATAGGCAATCTACATAGGATTCGATCGTAACCCAAAAGAGGAAATAAAGGAAAAAAAAGAGAGAGAGAAAATAAGAAACCGTGAGGAGGAAACAATGAGAGGAATTTTGAGAGAATAAAAAAAAATCAAGCAAAGAAAGGCAAGAATGAAAAAAGAGGGATGAAAAGAAAAGAGTGGGAGTGGAAAGAAGAAAAATGGGAAAGAATAAGTAAAGCCGGGATGAGACATGCAACCGTTGCAAAACATGTAGAAATACATCTAACTGTATAGGTGCATCACACCCAACGTGCGATTACCTATCTGTTGTTTTTTTTTTCAAACAAACCGTTTGCTGCTGTCAATTCCAGTCCAGGTTTTATAGAACGGTGGTTGGTTTTTGTGGTAATCTGGCTTCGCACCCATACTTTACGAGATCAAAGGGAAGCATCGGAATGTCTTCAGAAATGACTCTGCCAACAATTCCCATCGTGGAGGATAGTCCAATCTCAGGCATCCCGACCTCAGAATCGACGGCTGCCGAAGAAAACAGAATCCTGCGTCTTCGGGTTATGAAAATGTGGGATGCTTGGGCAAATGGAAGAGAGCCACCAAGCGCAATCCCGGGATTCCCCGAACTTTTTCCTAGAGCAGGTGGTACCTCCAATGTTCCGATCAGTCATCCAAATACCCCACTAGGACATCCAACTATCTTAGCCCATTTTGTGGGAACACCTTCTGAGGTTCGCCCCTAGGTGTTCATGTCCGGTGCAGCTTCAAATATCTTCACCGCTCCACCTTGCTCGGCCACGGCACAACCTACACTGCCCAGGCCCAGTTTTGACCCCTCAGCTTTCACCTTCCAAACACCCACCTTCCAAATGGAACCTCCTCAGTTTCCCACTTATACTTATCCTCAGCCACCCCAATTTGAGTTCACTGCGGGGCAAGAAAAGACCACCAAAACTCCTGAGCAAGAAGAGATTGCGAAGAAGATGAGGAGTATAGAGCAGAGCCTCAAGAACATACAAGGCTTGAGTGGGCAGAAAAGTGTGTCCTATGATGACTTATGCATGTTCCCTCATGTGCATTTACCATTGGGATTCAAAACCCCAAAATTTGAAAAGTATGATGGACACGGTGATCCTATTGCTCATCTCAAGAGATATTGCAACCAGCTGCGAGGAGCCAGTGGGAAGGAAGAACTCCTCATGGCCTATTTCGGAGAAGTCTGATTGGCATCGCATCTGAATGGTACATGGACCAAGATATATCCCCCTGGCACATCTGGGATGATCTTGCTAGAGATTTCGTCAGGAAGTTCCAGTACAACATTGATATTGCTCCAGATAGGAACTCATTGACAAACTTGAAAAAGAAATCCTCGGAAAGCTTCCGAGAGTACGCAGTTAAATGGCACGAGCAGGCATCTAGGGTAAAGCCTCCAATGGTTGAGATCGAAATGGTCACAGTTTTCCTCCAAGCTCAGGAAGCCGACTACTTCCAAAATATGATGTCCGCAATGGGTAAACCATTCGCTGAAGCCATCAAGATTGGCGAAATGGTTGAAAATGGGTTGAAAACGGGTCGAATTCTACGCCAATCCGCTATCAGAGCTACCTCCCAAGCCATTCAGGGTGGGTCTGGAGGAGTAGCGAAGGGCAAGAAAAAGGAAGAAACATCCATGGCAGCGTCGGGTGCAAGAAAACACCGTACTCCCAGATCCCTTTTCCCAGAAAGGACCCCGCAACACTATTACCCCCACCAAGACATGGCCTATGCTCCTCAGCCATACCGGCCATGAATGCTCAACCTTATGTCCGGCCACAGCAACAAGCCAACCGGAACCAAGCTCCATTTCCTAGAAACCAGCCTCCTTACCAAAACCACTACAACCCCCAACCTCCACAAAACAACTTTCGCCCTTGTGAACCACCAAGAGGCCAAATTTTACAACAATCGGCGAATTCTACTCCAGTTTGTTTCCAAAGCTTGTCCAAATGGGTCTGCTACAGCCGGTTCCTCAAATAGGCAAAACCTAGCATCACGCGCTTACAAAGCGGTGACCGATGTGCTATCACTCAGGGGCAGAAGGGCACGACACGGATGATTGCTGGACTCTGAAGAGAGCAGTGGAGAACTTGATAGAACAAAGGAAGATAGTGCTAAGGGATGAAGATATACCCAATGTGACTAATAACCCACTGCCAGCCCACAACGACGGCCGGTAATCAGAATGATTTGTGAGGATAAGGAATTTGACCCGACGTTGAAGGCCATTATTGCCATCGCTGACGCAGAAAAGAAACCAAAAGCTGCCCCGAAGCAAGACAAAGGGGAGAAAAAGAACAAAACCACCCCTCCAAAGTCAGAGAAGAAAGTTGAAGTGGGAACTGGGGCAATGCCTCCCAAAGATGTTGTTCTCTATGTCCCTTGAGGCCGCAAAGAAAAGCAAATGACTTTGAGTCCTCCTAGGAGATTCGATCTGAATAAGATAACCCAAATGTATGTGCCCAAGGGAGCTTATGTGATGCGGGGGCCAATTAATCCACCAAGGCTGAGTGAGCCCGTGGTTATTGGCTGTGCGCCACAGAAGCCCATGACAGATCCTACCGTTGTGCCCTGGAACTACAACAAATCAGTGGTGACCTATAAGGGCAAAGAAATCTCAGGAGAAGTTCAAGAAAATAACCCTGTTGAAAAGTACTCCAATTTGGAAGAGGTGAACAACGCCACTAGAAAGCGCTTCGCATCTAAAAAGCCCGTGAGTGCCGAAGGAGCGGAGGCCTTCTTTCAAAAGATGAAAATGGCGGATTATGAAGTGATCGGCCAGCTTCGAAAATTTTCCGAACAAGTCTCCTTGTTATCTCTGTGATGAACTCCACCGAACATCAGAAGGTATTGATCAAGACCCTTAACGAAGCATATATGCCTTTTGAGACTTCTGTAGAACAGTTGGAGAGAATGGCAGAAAGATTTTTCGCAATCAACCAGATCTCCTTCAGCAAAAATGACTTGCCCCCAGAAGGGGCCGCACATAACAAAGCCCTGCACCTAACAGTCAAATACGAAGGGTACTACGTGAAATTGGTTATGTTGGACGGAGGCTCTAGGGTAGACATCTTCCCACTCTCAACTCTACAGCGCATGAAAATTGGGACCGAAAGAATCCGACCCAACAATGTCTGCGTACGAGCCTTCAATGGTATAAAAGGGGACACAATTGGAGAGATCGATCTAATTCTGACCATCAGCCCAGTAGACTTTGAAGTAACCTTCCAGGTTGTGGACATGGACACATCCTATAACTTTCTTTTGGGGAGGCCATGGATTCATGCAGCGGGGGTTGTACCCTCTACTCTTCACCAAATGGTGAAGTTCGAGCACGAGGATCAAGAGATTATGGTCCACGGGGAAGATGAGCAATCAATCTATCGAGACCCATCAGTCCCATGTCTTGAAGCAAGAGAGGGGAGTGAGCACATAGTCTATCAGGCCTTTGAGATTGTGTTCGCAGACCAGTACGAAGAAGGAAACCCTTGCCCCCAACCCTTCCTTTCTAATGCATCAATCATGGTGGCCAAAGAAATGATGAAATATGGCTTCAAACCGGGGAAGGGGCTCGGGAAATCATTGCAAGGAATAGCTGAACCTATTACCCTGCCTGCCACTGAGAAGTTCTTTGGAGTAGGCTTTAGACCCACACCAGCTGATATAAAATGGGCGGATGATAGAAAGAATGATGGTTGGGTCTTGACTCAGCCGGTTCCGCATCTGTTCAAAACATTTGTCAAGCCGAAATATAACGAAGAAGAGGAAGGTGAGGCCTTTACGACCGAAGAGATTGAAGAGATCTGTGGGGAAATGAGGAAGATACTATATGAAACCCACATGGTCCAGCCAGGGGAGGGCTCAAGCACCGCTGAGGTGCTGTATATGGGACCTAACGCCAAGTTGCAGAATTGGAAGGCTACGCTATTCCCAATCGGGCGGGAGTCCCGGTAGACCTGTCCTGTCACTTTTTTTGCACGAGTTATTCCAGGGTGTAACTCAGATGTTTTCTTTAGTTTCTTGTCTTTTAATTTCCAATGTAAACCCTGTTATCTTCAAATTCCAAGAAATGAAATCAATATTTCATCATTCATCTTTCTTTATTCTTTCTGATTTTGTTATTTTTCTCTATTATTTCTTCTTCCAGTTCTAATAATGCGGATTTAAATACCATGACATGCTTGCGAACTTCATGCCCAGATCCAAACACGCTGTCTAATTGTGAAATAATGAACCAAGAATCGGAATACGACGAAGAAGAGGCTTTTACGGAAATAAATCGAGAATTGGAACAATTTGAGAATAAACCTAAGCCGAACTTAAATGATACCGAGCCGGTTAATTTGGGTAGTTCTGAAGAAATCAGGGAAACCAAGATAAGCATTCACACAGACGGAAAAACCCGGGACGCATTAATCGAACTCCTGTTTGAGTTCAAAGATGTGTTTGCTTGGTCATATGACGACATGCCAGGACTAGGTGTTGATTTTATGGTTCATAAGTTGCCAACTTACCCCGATTACCCCCCTGTCCAGCAAAAGCAAAGAAAGTTTAAAACTGATATCAGTGACAAGATCAAAGAAGAAGTCACAAAACAGTTGAAAGCAGGGGTAATCCTAGTAGTTTGATATACCACATGGCTAGCTAATGTAGTTCCGGTGCCAAAGAAAGACGGGAAAACCCGAGTATGTATGGATTACAGAGATCTAAACAAAGCAAGTCCCAAAGATAACTTACCTTTGCCGAACATCCACATCCTTGTTGATAACTGCGCCAAACATGAGATACAATCCTTCGTGGATTGTTATGCAGGATATCACCAGGTGTTGATGGATGAAGAAGATGCAGAAAAGACAACTTTTACCACACCTTGGGGTACATACTGTTACAGAGTCATGCCATTTGGTCTGAAGAACGTCGGGGCAACCTACATGAGGTCCATGACTACCATCTTTCATGATATGATGCACCAAGAGATAGAGGTGTATGTGGACGATGTAATCATCAAATCCAAAACCCAGGACGACCACGTTCGGGACTTGACAAAATTCTTTGAGCGGTTGCGCAAATAAGATTTGAAGGTGAACCCAGCCAAATGTGCATTTGGGGTATCATCCAGCAAACTCTTGGGTCATAGTCAGTCGGAGGGGCATCGAGTTAGACCCAACAAAGATAAAGTCTATTCGAGATTTGCCCCCTCCAAGAACCAAGAAAGATGTTATGAGTCTGTTGGGAAGATTGAACTACATCAACAGATTCATTGCCCAGTTGACATCCACGTGTGAACCCATATTCAAATTGCTGAAGAAAGATGCGGCAATCAAATGGATAGATGAATGTCAAGAAGCTTTTGATAAAATCAAAGAATATCTGTCAAATCCGCCAGTCTTGGTCCCACCTGAGCCAGGGAGGCCTTTGTTCTTATACCTGACAGTCTTGGAAAATTCTTTTAGTTGCGTCCTCGGGCAACACGATGTGACTGGAAAGAGAGAGCAGGCCATTTACTATCTGAGCAAGAAATTTACCAGTTATGAATCCAAGTACACTTTATTAGAAAGAACTTGCTGCGCTTTAACTTGGGTCGCTCAGAAGCTGAGGCATTATTTGCAAGCCTACACCACTTACCTCATAACCAGGTTGGATCCTTTAAAGTAAATATTCCAGAAGCCAATGCCCACTGGGAGGTTAGCCAAGTGGCAAATCCTGCTTATGGAATTTGACATAGTCTATGTCACCCGCACGACAATGAAAGCGCAGGCGTTAGCAGATCATTTGGCTGAAAATCTGGTCGATGATGAATACCAACCTTTGAACACCTACTTCCCGGATGAAGAGGTAAACTCAGTTGAGGCAATATCCGAAGACACCAATGCTTGGAAAATGTTCTTCGATGGAGCGGTAAACGCAAAAGGTGTTGGAATTGGGGCCATTTTGATCTCACCCACTGGTCAGTATTATCCGTCCACCACCAGGCTTCGGTTTTTCTGCATAAACAACACCGCCGAGTATGAAGCTTGCATTATGGGTATGAACACGGGAATTGACCAAGATGTCGAAGAATTGTTAATCATGGGGGACTCGGACTTGATTATCCGACAAGCGGAAGGAGAATGGGAGACCCGAGGTGTCAAGCTTATTTCTTATAGGAAACATGTGGAAGATCTTGGCAAGCGATTCAAGTCAATAGAGTTCAGGTACATCCCTCGCTGCCACAATGAACTAGCTGACGCACTTGCCACTTTAGCCTCGATGCTGCCGTACCCAGGCAATGCCCACATTGATCCCTTGGAAATCCAAATCAGGGAAAAGCATGGCTACTATAATACAGTTGAGGCAGAACAGAATGTTCAGCCATGGTATCATGACATCAAAAGGTTTTCGAAAACCAAAGAATACCCCGAGCAAGCCAGTGGAGATCAAAAGAGAACCATTAGGCGGCATGCAAGTGGTTTCTTTCTGAGTGGTGATGTTTTGTACAAAAGGACCCCTGATCTCAACTTGTTAAGATGTGTTGATGCCGAAGAGGCCAGGAGAATCATGTACGAAGTGCACGCGGGAGTGTGTGGACCCCACATGAACGGGTATGTTTTGGCAAAGAAAATCTTTCGAGCGGGTATTTACAGGATGACCATGGAAAAAGACTGCTTCAGTTTTGTTCGGAAATGTCATCAGTGTCAGGTGCATGGTGATTTGATTCATGCACCTCCCACAGAACTGCATCCCATGTCAGCGCCTTGGCCATTTGTTGCCTGGGGCATGGACGTCATTGGGCCAATTGACCAAAAGCCTCAAATGGGCACAGATTCATACTGGTCGCCATTGACTACTTTACGAAATGGGTTGAAGCAATCACTCTCAAGTCTGTCACTAAGAAAGCTGTGGTGGATTTCGTGCACTCCAATCTTATTTGTCGTTTCGGTATCCCGGCAACCATCATCACAGACAATGCTGCAAACTTGAATAGTCATTTGATGGGAGAGATATGCGAACAATTCAAGATAACGCATCGGAACTCTACTCCTTATCGGCCTAAAGCCAATGGTTCCGTCGAAGCAGCGAACAAGAACATCAAAAAGATTTTGAGAAAGATGATTCGAAGTTCCAGGCAGTGGCATGAAAAGCTGCCTTTTGCATTGTTGGGATATCGCACCACTGTGCGCACGTTGGTCGGAGCAACCCCGTACCTTTTGGTTTATGGAACTGAAGCCGTGATACCCGCGGAGGTTGAAATCCCTTCTCTCCGGATCATCGTTGAAGCCGAAATCGAGGATAATGAGTGGGTCAAGACTCGTTTGGAACAGCTGACCCTGATTGATGAAAAGCGAATGGCTGCGGTCTGCCACGGGCAGTTGTACCAACAAAGAATGGCCCGTGCTTATAACAAGAAAGTGCGGCCCAGGAATTTCAAAGTGGGACAACTCGTGTTAAGGCGCATTCTTCCCCATCATCAGGAAGCGAAAGGAAAATTTGCTCCTAATTGGAAAGGTCCATATATCATCAGAAAGATATTGCCAAGAGGAGCGTTATACTTGGGAGATGTCGAAGGAAACGATCATGAAGCAGCTGTGAATGCGGATGCAGTAAAAAGGTACTATGTTTAGGTTTTCTGCATTGTTTGGTTGGGGTGACGAAGGCTTTCATTCCTGCTATCCAAACACTATCAATCTTTCGCAAACCCTTTGAGCCGGTTACTCTTCCTTGATTACCCTCTTTGGAACCCGAAAGGGTTATTGAAAAAAAATGATATGAAAAAAAAATGAATGAAATAAAATGAAAAAAAATGATGATGAAAAAAAAAAGAAAACAAAAACAACATAACAAATTGTTTCCCTGAACTACGTTCGACTTGATTCTGAAAGGATACGTAGGCAGCCTCTCTCTGGGGTTCAGTCACACCAAAACAAAAATCCAATTTCCCCCAAAAGTGAAACTGGGGCAGATGTCATAATGGTTCGGCAATGAGCCTACCAGAACGGTTCCAAAGTTGTAATTCCATCCAGATTCTTTTTACCCAAACCTTGTCCAAGTCCTTCTGATCAATCGGCAAAGGCGTCGGAATTAGAAAACACCGTTGCTTAGATCTGATACAATCAAACTGAGAGAAATAAAATGAGAGAGTCTTATCGGTGAAAACCTACGGGCACCATAAGGCGACGGTGAGCAGAGAAATTGAAAATGAGAGAGCCCGTTTAATGAAAACTCGTAAAGAGCACTATCGGGCGACAATGAGAAGAGAAATGAGAGAGGTCGATTGGCGAAAACCCGCAAAGGGCGCCGTCGATCGAAAAGAAGACAACCCTCATCACTGAAAGAGTCCTGGCAAGGTTTTCCGATTTTGAAACACGGGTCACAATGAGTTTACGAGAAGTTAGGAAAGTTTGTGCGAGTCGGGCATCCACCCCAGATAAGTTAGGAGCCTGCATGCACCCCAGATAAGTCCTTATTTCCTTCCTGAAAGGGACACTACTCTTTAAATTCATTTACTTGCCTTTAGTTTACTTTTCCTTAAATCCCTTTCGGTCTAACTCTGTTTCCGAAACTAATACAAAGAAAAGGTGGAAAGATTGGCTCTACAGGGTTCTGCCTAACATAAAAAAAAAGTACCCAGCCTCAGCGGATGCATCAAGTCGGTCCCGACTGGCCATGATGGCTGATGCTCTGAAATCAAGGTTATTGAAAAGGAAAATAAAGCCAAAGGTAAAAGCCCTAATGGCGGAATAAAATGAAAGGGTCGAAGCCCCACGCGGGCAAGCCGTCATGAAATCTCAAAAGTTGAGTCCCTCGGTTTGAAAGAAAGATCAATCTTCAGAAAACCAGCAAGCAGCAGAGGTTCTCAACAAAGGTTCAGGCCGAGATCGAGTGATCGAGACAATCAAGGCCACAAAACCAACCACCGTTTCAAACTAACAATTGTTCTTTGTTTGAAAATGAAACAGGTGTAGTCCAAAGCCACCGTGCAAAAGCAGGTGCAACCAAAAGGAAAAGATGCGCACAAGCTAGAAACAACTTTGCAGCGATAATCAACCCAAAAGGGAAGTTTTCCTCAAAATTCTTTCCTGCATTTTATTGAAATAAAATGAAATGAAAAAGGAAAATGAAAAAAAGAAGAAGAAAAAGAAGAAAATCCAAACAAATATGATAGCTTAGATTCCCAACCTCAATCTTTTACGCTTCTGCCAACATTAGGGCTCTAATCCCTGAGTTGAGTTTTTAGACATAGGGCCTCCATTCCCTAGTCGCCTTTTGCCAACATTAGGGCTCCAATCCCTGAGTTGAGCTTTTTAGACATAGGGCCTCCATTCCCTAGTCGCCTTTTGCCAACATTAGGGCTCCAATCCCTGAGTTGAGCTTTTTAGACATAGGGCCTCCATTCCCTAGTCGCCTTTTGCCAACATTAGGGCTCCAATCCCGAGTTGAGTAGGGCTCCAATCCCTGAGTTGAGTTTTTAGACATAGGGCCTCCATTCCCTAGTCGCCTTTCGCCAACATTAGGGCTCCAATCCCCGAGTTGAGTTTTTAGACATAGGGCCTCCATTCCCTAGTCGCCTTTCGCCAACATTAGGGCTCCAATCCCCGAGTTGAGCTTTTTAGACATAGGGCCTCCATTCCCTAGTCGCCTTTTTTACCAACATTAGGGCTCCAATCCCTGAGTTGAAATTTTAGACATAGGGCCTCCATTCCCTAGTCGCTTTTCGCCAACATTAGGCCTCCAATCCCTGAGTTGACATTTTAGATATAGGGCTCCATTCCCTGATCTTTCCTCCTAAAAACACTCCAATCCTTATTTTACTGCTTTAAAAAAAAGGCGGTTTAGATTCTCTTTACAAATAACTCATAAAATTTTCCTAGTGAAAACTGGGGCAGAAAAATTTTGTTCGTTTGTTTGTTTTGGCGTCTGAACAGGTTTAACCTTGAGGCACAGGATCCGAGGTGGCCGAAAGAATGAGTCCCAATCCAAAATAAAGAAAAGAAGAAAAAGAACAAAAAGAAGTGAATTCAAAGTGCTGGAGTAGGGAAGGACGCGGACTGCCCATGATATGATTGAAGTCACAGGCGTCGCATGACCCGCTTTGATCCAAAAGCTGAAGAAAGAACCAGCACATGCAGCTGACGAGCATCAAGATTCAGATCGGAGTCCACAACAAGAACCAGCTAAGACTCAAGATCAAGCTTCAAGAGATTTATAGATAGGAATCTTGTAACTTGTAGTTGATAGACCTAGCTAGCTTAGCTTTTGATTTTCCTTTTGGTGTAATAAGGAGGTCAGCAAGCAGTAGCAGCAGCAGCAACAGTGAAATCACAGCTCCCGGTAGTCCCTGCTACCAAAACTTCCAGAACTACACTGACCTGATTCCTTTATAGCCAAGGATATGTAGGCAACCTTTGAAGCAAGGTTCGGTCAGACACTTTCAAAAAATGCTTCTCATGGAGTGTCAAGCAGGCAAAAATCCCTTATCGTTGCTCATTTTATCTTTGCCCGAAAATCCTTCGTGTCTCCGAGCAAAGAGGGGCAGCTGTGAGCACGTGATTTTTGCCTCGCATGATTTGCTCCTACAGAATTCCCTAAATTAGGATTTTTCTTTTAATTATTTAATTTTTAGGAATTAATTGCATAATTTTCGTGTTTGTTTGCATTTTTATGTGTGCATGTTTAATTTATTTAATGCATAAAAAATATAAAAATACATTGCATTTGCATTTAGGATCCAATTTTCTATTTTTAGGATAATTATTTAATACAAAAGGAAAGAAAACAACAAAAATAGTTCATTTTGCATTTTTACTCTTTAATTTTCGAATTGTTACAGTTTTCTCTTATTTAACATAAAAGGATAATTAGCAGAAAAGAAGAACGGTATTAGTGTCCGAAAATATCAGAGACCAGGTCAGTTCCAAACAACCCCTCGTCTCTCTCATCTCTCTCAAACTAGTCTCCCTGAGAACCCTAGCCCGCCGCCCTTGAAATCCCCCTGACCACCACCAAAATCACACCACAGGACTACCTCACTCCCCTCTTCCCAAATCCCTGATCCGTTCCTCTCAAATAGGGCCGGAATTTCTCGAATCTTGATTTGAAGAGACTACCCTAAACCTCTAAAAGTTCGAATCAGCGAGGTTTGGGAGGTTTGAGGTTGGAATCGATCTCGGTTGCATGTTCTTAGTCGAAAACACATGATTGAGGTTTATTCCAGCCACAAATTCAGGGATTCGTCAAAAGTTCTGTTTCAAGAAGGGTGCCCGTTAGTTTTGGGGGAGGTATGACTGGTCTTCCTTTTTCCATTTTCTTTTGTTTTGCTTCTTCCTCATTTCTTCTTCTCTTCTTTTTGTTTGTTTTCTTAAAAACATTCTGCATATGTTCATCTAGGTCAGGCTTCTTTTAGTTTTGTTTTAGTTAGTTTAATTTTCAGAGGGCTCATTACGAATTCAAAAGTGTTGTGTTCAATTGTTTGTGTGTTATCTATTCATGCATGATTAGCTTTGTAATTGTTTCTTTAATCAGTAATGTTAATCCATTAATTTAATTCAATAGTTTAGTCTGGTTAATGGATTGTCCAGTCTGGGATACAATTGCTAAAAAAAAGTGTTTGTGTTTGGTTAGTATTCTCAGACTCTTATTTGGGCTAGTGGGTCGTTTGGGTCTTGGGACTTTTATGACCCATTTAGGAAAAGAGGGGTCAGCCCAATTGGGTAAAGACCCAGGTCTAATTTTCCTTGGATCAATTTGACCCAGGTCGGTTTTCAAGGTAAATAACAGGGTTGCTAAGGGTAAATTGGGAAATAGAGTTTAGGGAATCTTTTGTTAACAGCCTTAGGAAGCTTCTTAGAAGCTGAAAATAGGTTTACTTGGCCAACAAGTCAATAATCTAGGGACTAAGTGGCAAAAAAGAAAATTCGAAAGGGACTAAAATGAAAAGCTGAACCCTTTAAGGCTGCCCTAGTAGCTTGCCTATAAAGGCATTGCTAACAAGAGCTCAAATCAGATTTTTTGAGAGATAAAAATACAAAAAAGAGAAACGGCTGAAATTTTCAGTGAATTTACTGTTACATTGGATTTTCCCTGTGATTCCTTCAGCTGCAACTCTTAAGAGCAAATTCTGATCTAAATAGAGCTAGAAATGGCTTAAGCGTAGTGTTTTTAAAGAGTTGGGTTTGAAGTTCTGGTGAATTTGGTCTAAAGCTTGGTTTAAAGTTTTTTCCTCTTGGTTATCTATGTTGTGGATCACTGATTGCTACTATTACTGTTGGATTCCTTACCCTTTTCTTTGTTCTTTCCACATCCAGGTACTTCTCACATCCTGAACCACATGTGAGGTGCAAATATCTGTTCAACATGGAAGTGTAATGATAAATGTTGCTCGATTGAAATCCAGCCTTTGTCCTTTAAGATCTTGTGATTGCTATGTAGTTTATGCTTTCCTTACATGTTTTAGTTGTTCATTTATATTTCTGGTTTGAATCTCATTTGTAAGCTAGCATGGTGTCATAATTTAGCAAGTTTGGTTTGTTGAATTAGCTTAAGTTTGTTTGGTTGGATGGGAGAGGGGTATAATGTTTAATCTCCAGTAGTATAAATTTGAACCCTACATGTGAGTTGAATTGATGGTTTAGTGCATTGAATTATTTGATTGCTTTTGTGTCCAGCTTTTTTAAATGGTGTATTTATGGTATTAGGATTCGTATTATTGCAAATCTTAATTGATTATAGACTCTAGTTTTGAATGGTTTTGACTATGTTGAGCAAAATAGTTGTAGGGTGTTGGCATCAGTCGCTCATTTTAGTGTTTGGGATCATAGTCCTTTTGTGTAGTTGGGTTGAATATTAGTTTTAGTTCCAGTTCTTTTTGCTTATTTGGACTCATCAAATTACCAAGTGCTGGTTCATTTGTTTTAATTCACGCGGGTTTTGTTTTATAAGCATGGTCGTTTCTGATGTTAAGTTTGGGGATCCATTCTAAAAAAAAGATTGAAAATCAATCCTGCATCTTATGATCAAATGGTCGGGTGATCCGGAGACAGAATGTTTTATCTTGGAATAATTAAAATTAGATAGCCTGACAATTAATTGGTGTTTGGCGTTTAAAATTAGAGTCTTAATTTACTAAACTGATTCATTCCTTGGTAGCATCAGTAAGTGACATTATTTGAGTGTTCTGGACATGAAAATTTGGGCCTCACGCGGGCCCAGCTGCAAAGTATGCAAGGTACAGACATTTGGGAGCTTTTTCTTATCGAAGCTTGGGCTTGACATAAGCCCAAAACTTGAAGACGTGTTACAGGGGCTTCATTCTTTTGTGTTTAAAATAATTTCCTTCTGGACTTTTGACTTTATAATGCAATGCGTTTTAGTAACCCAATAATGTAGAATTCTTAGCTTAAACGAGTAGAAGCTCCTCATCTTTCCTTAGTTAATTAATTGGTTTCTCTTTCAAAAATTAGCAATTGAGGTGAGCCGTAGTAGGTAACACAAATAGTTATGGCCCTCCGAATTTTAGTATGAATACCCTTTAAAATGGAACTGAGGTGCGCCGCGCCAAATAAAATCTCAAATGCGTGGCCCTCATTCAATTGTTTCTTTTAATATTCTTAGAATTAGAGGCGTGCCATTTAGCGAATTTCCCATGGCCCTCGCAAAGTTGCAAACGCGTAGTTGCTTTAGGCGCGTTATTTTAATAATTTACCTTCTTAAATTCGGGTGTGCATTTCATATGACCCAAATCCAAATCTTAAATAACGTTGAATAAAATGTGTTTCGGATTGCGGGTGCATTTAATGTAGCGCGATCCAAAGACATATTTTAGACGACGTTAAATCTTCCTAAAAATAATTTAAAAGCGGTTAATAAGTTTAAATTGTAACATAGGTTAAAACATGTATTAAAATCAGATAATAGGCCAATTATGATAGTTTAAGCGACCGTGCTACAACCACGGAATCCGGGGGTGCCTAACACCATCCCCCGGGTTAACAGAATTCCTTATTCAGAATTTCATGTTCGCTGACTTCAAAAGGAAAGTCGAATTTTTCCTCGATTTGGGATTTTAAAATAAACCGGTGACTTGGGACACTAGAAAATAAATTATCCCAAGTGGCGACTCTGAACAAAAAATGAATAAATAATCCCATTTTGAATAATGTCACTTAATTGGAAAAACTCCCTTGTACTACCTTCGGGTGTGTAAAAAGGAGGTGTGACAGTCATAACTGTCAGAACGTCGAAACGAAACGCCTTTCTTTTTATGACGTCAGCGTTCGCATGCGTCATCATTGCGCGTATTCTCGAGGCAGGAAAACAGATGATTTGGCGCTTGGTTTCTCGCACTGATTTGAAGTCTGCCGCCTCGATTCTGATGCCACCCAACCCTATAAATAGGGGAAGGGTTTAACTTAGTTCGAACTTTGGTCATTTGTAAGAGTATTCCAACCCTTCAGTTTATATTTTCACATTCCTGTACTTTTGCCTTTGATCGAAAATTTCCTTCTTCTTCGTTGAGCTGTGTGCGATTCTCTCTCAACCAAGATCATGCCTAAACCTCGTCGTAACAACGAAAGGGTTCCAGCAGTTGTTCCGTTGAACGCACCACCCTCTTCCGATGGCGGAGAGGTGGAGGTGGAAGAGGATATTAGCCCTCTTACGGTGGAGGCTTTATTACCGAGGCATTCTTCGTCTCGGTGTGATTTCAACAAGGATTATACTGCTCCGAATCCGGTGCTTTCCGAGTCGAACCAGAAGCATTTAGACAACCTCCGCACTAAATACGGTATCTCTGCTCACATAGAGATGGTCCCAGCGGGGGGAGACCACGCTGACGTTCATAGGTCAGGGTACTGTGCCTTTTATGAGTACCCCTTTATGATAGGCTACGGCCTTCCTCTTTTTCCTTTGGCGGAGGAGTTCTGCAGATTCTACAACATCTGCCCGGCTCAACTTATACCGTATACGCTCAAAGTGCTTCTACTGCTGACCAAGTATGTGGAATTGGCCGAATGCGATGTTTCGGTTCATCACCTCTTACATTTGTTCACCGCCTGTTTTCTAAGAGGGACCATGGTGCACTTGAGGATCCACGGTACAAAGGGATTGGTGGTCGGAACTGACGACCGGGCGAGCCGTGGATTCTGTCGTAAATATTTCTTTGTTAAGACTGAGCACGTGGTCTCTAACCCTACCGGATTCCCAGAGAGGTGGAACCCGACGCGTAAGTGTTGCTATTTGTTAAGTTCCTCATTACCTGTAGTTGTTGAAACTCTAATTCTTGTCTTGCTGCCATGGCGCGCCCGCCCCAGCCCATCGTCGGTCTCAGGAACTGGGTTGCTGGCCTGCTGCCTCACGCAGAAGAGACCCGCTCTTGGCCTGCTTTTATGCAACGCTACGACCCCAAAGTCTCCTCAGGTAGACTCCTAATTCCTATCTTGTCGGTTGTACGACCTTGCTAACTTGTATGGTTTTATGGCAACAGGTCGAGGTGCTTCTAGGAAGAGGGCGCCAGTCCCAGCTTTCATGCGACCCGGCGTTGCTTCGGACGCTCGTGATATACTATGCGGATTGGGGGCTACGTCCGCAACTGCGGCTGTGGAGGAGTCAACATCGCTAGTACTGACCCCACAACCCGTCGATGATCCTTCCGACGGCAAAGAGCCGTTGGAGAGAAAAAGGAGAAGGCTAGAAATGGGAAAGGAGGTGGCCACTGACGCCGACGAGAGTAGGGCTCCCCGAATAATGCCAGGACCTGTGTTTATGGCTGATGCCATTCTATCAGGGAGGTCGACCCGGGAAAGGAGTGCTGCCCCCGTTACTAGTTCGGTACGTGCCGCTGAGGGAGGTCCATCGACTAACGTCGGGGGACCCAGCAGGGAAGCTGATGAATCGGGCTCTGACATTGCCCAGGAGGACGTGGATGAGTTTGTGGGTGGTCACACCCACGTGGAGATGACGACGGATTGGGCTGACCGTCGTATTGTGATCGCGAGGGATTACAACTTGCTGGTAAATAGCGGGCAGGTTGCATCGACCCTTACTATGTTGTGTGCTGCTCCTGAGAGCGAGACGCTCAGGACCGTGAACGATGCGGAGCTGTCCCGGAGAGTTGCCGGCATGGCCTTACAGGTAGATTTCTTCATTCCCTTCCCCTTTATTGCATATTGTGGAATTGACCTGGGAATGTACTTCTATTTTTCTCCTCAGACTCTCGTCTTGGAGGTGGAGAGGAGCCGTCGTGAGCGGAAGAGGACGGACCGCTACAAAAAGATGTCGGTAAAATACCGAAAATACCGTGCTAAGCACAGAGCAGTGGTCGACCTCTACCAGCAGGACCCTGAGTTTCAAGTTTTCCGTGAGGGGCTCAAATAGAGGGAGGCCTAGTTGGAACGCAGAGGGGCGGAGCTGGAGGAGACGGATGGGGAGCTGATGAGGGTCGTTGCCCGTAACAGCGAATTGGAGGCCCTCCTCAGGGCAAAAGATGATGAACTCGAACTGGGTCGGGGGTGACGGCGGAGAATGCCGACTTGCAGCGGAAGGTAGCCGATTTGACCGCCGAGCTTGGTGCCAAAATGGCAGAGATTGATGGGCACAAGGGTGAGCTAAGTGCTAGTGCCAATAAGTTGAACGAGCTGCAAAGTCAGGTTGCTCCGCCGAGGTCAGAGGAAGTGGATCCCCTTTCTCAGCCCTCCTCGTCTCGTCCCTCGTCTAGTCGAGGTCCACGTCGTAATGCATACGAGATGTGGGTCTTTGCGGAAGCTCGACTTGATGTGTATAGAGCTCTTCATGCCGAGGGTCGGGCGAAGGAAGAGGAGGTCCAGGCGAGGCGGAACGAGGCTCGTACAACTCGCGAATCGTGTGGGTACTACCCCGACTCTCCCGATGAGGAGGGTTCTGCTTCCGAGGACGTCAATCGACTCGACTCAGATTCTTGGTATAACGACGTTTATCCCACAGGGGGTGACGAGTAGTTATAAATTTGTATACTTTTGTGTATATATTTTTGGCTTGTGGAATGTACTGGATCCCGTCCGTGGGGGCGAACGTAAATGTTTTTTTATTGTAATATAAACTTAACTTTTATCGTTTCGTCTATTTGTTGCCTTTCCCTTCTTGGGTTCTTTCATAATGCTTGGCCTCCGTAGAGGTTGCTTTTATCACTTGTTAAAAAGGTCTTGTCATGGTTCGAGCGAGGTCGAACTGATGTCGATGGCCTTAGCCATTAGGATGTTGCTTCGACTGTCGTCGAAGTAGTATCCTGTCGTGGTTCGAACGAGGTCGGACCGATGATGGCCTTAGCCATTAGGAAGTTGCTTCGACTGTCATCGAAGTAGTATCCGTCGTGGTTCGAACGAGGTCGAACCGATGTCGATGGCCTTAGCCATTAGGATGTTGCTTCGACTATCGTCGAAGTAGCATCCGTTGTGGTTCGAACGAGGTCGAGCCGATGTCGATGGCCTTATCCATTAGGATGTTGCTTCGACTGTCGTCGAAGTAGTATCCGTCGTGGTTCGAATGAGGTCGAACCGATGTCGATGGCCTTAGCCATTAGGATGTTGCTTCGACTGTCGTCGAAGTAGTATCCGTCGTGGTTCGAACGAGGTCGAACCGATATCGATGACCTTAGCCATTAGGATGTTGCTTCGACTGTTGTCGAAGTAGTATCTGTCGTGGTTCGACGAGGTCAAACCGATGTCGATGGCCTTAGCCATTAGGCGTCGAAGTAGTATCCATCGTGGTTCGAACGAGGTCGAACTGATGTCGATGGCCTTAGCCATTAGGATGTTGCTTCGACTGTCGTCGAAGTAGTATCCGTCATGGTTCAAACGAGGTCGAACCGATGTCGATGGCCTTAGCCATTAGGATGTTCGTTCAGTGGAGATTCCCGTTCGTAGAATGGAGATCAACTTTTGTTCGTATAATGGAGATTTCTGCTCATAAAATGGAGATTTCTGTTCTCAATGGAGATTTCTGTTCATACAATGGAGATCAACTTTCGTTCATATAATGGAGATTTTTGTTCATACAATGGAGATTAACTAGTGTAGTCCCTTTATTATATATGCCTAGAGACCGTGTCGACTGGCCGATATGGTGAATCTGCACTCTGATACCACCGGGTATCCCCTTCGCCGCCTCGTTAAAAACCTCCCCGAGAAAACCCAATAGGGACAAAACTCGGGTGTGGGAAAAAGAGTACGACTTAGGAGATGCCTTTCAGAAGTGGAAGTACTTGAGGTGGGCGACGTTCCAGTTGTTTTGGAGCGGTTTTCCCTCCATTGTTTCTAGTTGGAACGCTCCTTTATTTGCGGCTGCTACGATTTTATACAGTGCGTCCCAGTTGGTTCCCAACTTCCCTCATTCGGGTCATTTGACGCCAGTGTTTTGGCTTTGAGGACGTAGTCGCCTACTCTGAGCGATCTTACTTTGGCGTTTTTTGTTGTAGTATCTTTCTACCTGCTGTTTTTGGGCTGTCATTTTTATATGGGCATGTCTCTTCGTTCTTCAGCTTTGTCTAGGTCTTGCAACCTACTTTCGTCGTTGTCTGCCCCGCTGGGGGAATATCTCAGGCTTGGTTCTCCGACCTCGATGGGTATGACTGCATCGGTCCCGTAGACCAGTGAGTATGGTGTTTCTCCCGTGCTGGACTTAGGCGTGGTCCGGTATGCCCATAGTACTTCAGGTAGTAATTCGGGCTATAGCCCCTTAGCTTCCTCGAGCTTCTTTTTCAATATGTTCAATATTATTTTGTTGGAAGACTCGGCTTGGCCGTTAGCGGCGGGATGATACGGAGTGGAGATTATCCTCTTTGCACGGTGTTTTCCTACCGACGAACTGGGGTCCATTATCGCAGCTAATTTCTTTGGGGATGCTGGAACGGCATATAATATTTTTCCATATAAAAGCGATGACCTCTTGTTCGCATATTTGGGCGTATGCACCTGCTTCCACCCATTTAGAGAAATAGTCAGTTAAAACTAAAAGAAAGCATACCTTTCCTCGTCCGGCTGGCAGAGGGCCGATTATATCCATTCCCCACTTTATGAAGGGCCATGGCGAGGTGACTGAATGGAGGAGCTCCCCCGCTTGGTCTATCATGGGGGCGTACTTTTGGCACTGCTCGCATCTCCGGACATAGTCTGCTGCTTCTTTTTTCATGGTAGGCCACTAACAACCGGCGCGGATGAGGCACCGAATGAGGGCACGGTTTCCTGTATGGGCGCCGCAATGGCCCTCGTGCACCTCTTCTAACACTTGTCTTGTTTGGTGCGGTCCGAGGCATTTAGCGAGGGGACCGCCAAACGTTCTCTTGTAGAGGTCATGATTTACCAGGCTGTATCGGGCAGCCTGCACTCGGAGCTTCTTGGCTTCTTTTTTGTCGTATGGGAGTGTCCCATCCTGCAAATAGGATACAAGGCGTATGCGCCAGTCCCAAGTTAAGTCTAAGGAGAATACCTCGATGTGGTCAACGGCCGAATGGTGGAGGGTAACCACATTTTCTTTGTTGATATTTTTGGTGGCCGCGGCTAGCTTAGCTAGGCCATCTGCCTCGATGTATTATGCCCTGGGATCTTCTCGAAGCGACATTCGTCGAAATCAGGCATTAGCTTATGGATTTCTGATTAGTACTTCTGTAGTCTCCGTTATTTGATTTGGTAAGTCCCGGTGACTTGATTTACGACGATCTGAGAGTCGTAGTGGAGGATGGGTCGTCGTGTCCGGTATTTGAGTGCTAGTTTCATACCTGCAATCACAGCCTCATACTCGGCCTCGTTGTTAGTCATCTCGGGGCATCGTATGGACTGGCGAATTACTTCGCCCGTGGGGACTTTGAAGACGAGTCCCAGTCCCGATCCCGAGGCATTCGAGGCACCATTGGTATAGAGAGTCCAGAGGTTGGTATGGGCGGAGGCGCGAAGGGCCTCTTGTTCCGCCTTTTGTAATATCTTCGTACTGAAGTCGGTAACAAAGTCGGCAAGTACCTGTGACTTGATGGCGGTTCTTGGATGATATGTTATGTCATGCTCGCTGAGCTTTATCGCCCACTTGGCGAGTCTACCCGAGAGTTCGGGTTTATGTAGGATCCCCCTTAGGGGGAAGGTTGTTATTACTTTTATGGGATGACATTGAAAATAGGGTCTAAGCTTTCGTGAAGCTACGACCAGCGCCAGAGCTAGTTTTTCAAGGTGTGGGTACCTCGTCTCGGCATCTATTAAAGTTTTGCTGATATAATAAATAGGGGATTGAGTACCTTTGTTTTCGCGGACCAAAACAGTGCTGACAGCGACTTCGGATACTGCCAGGTACACAAGTAGACACTCGCCTGGGTCTGCTTTGACGAGTAGTGGCGGCGAGGATAGATATGCCTTTAATTTCCTTAGGGTGTCGATGCATTCCTCGTTCCATTGTAGCCCATGATCTTTTTTCAGTACACTGAAGAACTTGTGGCATCTGTCCGAGGATCGTGAAATGAACCTTGATAGGGCGGCTATTCGCCCCGTCAGTTTCTGTACCTGCTTCTTGCTGTTCAGAACCTCAGGTATTGTGTCTATGGCCTTGATCTGGTCTGGATTGACTTCGATACCTCGTTGTGACACGAGGAACCTAGAAATTTCCCCGAGGCCACGCTGAAGGCGCATTTTTCTGGGTTCAATTTCATCCTGTACCGCCTCAGTATCTCGAAGCCTTCTTTTAGATGATCGATATGGTCCTCCTTCTTTGCCGATTTTACTAACATGTCGTCGATATAAACCTCCATTGTCTTGCCGAGCTGTTCTTTGAACATCTTAGTAACCAACCTCTAGTATGTGGCTCCCGCATTTTTGAGTCCGAAGGGCATCACTTTATAGCTGTAAGTCCCTTGGTGAGTGATGAAAGCTGTCTTTTCTTGATCCTCTTCGGCCATTAGGATTTGGTTGTAGCCGGAATAGGCGTCCAAGAAACTTAGCAGTTCGTGTCCTGCTGTTGCGTCGATCAGCTTGTCGATATGGGGCAATGGGAAGGAATCTTTTGGACATGCCTTGTTCAGATCGGTGAAGTCTACACACATTCTCCATTTCCCGTTTTTCTTTTTAACCATGACCATATTGGCGACCCACTGGGGGTATTTTGATTCTCTGATGGAACCGTTGGCTAGCAGTTTGTCTACTTCTTCACTGACTGCCTCGTTGATTGCGGCGTTGAATTTCCTCCCCATCTGCCGTACAGGCGGATAAAGTGGGTCGACATTCAGCTTATGAGTGGCGATGTCTTTTGGGATCCCCGGCATATCTGAGTGAGAGAAGGCAAATAGATCTGCATGGTTAGTTAAGAATTCGTGGTACTTACCTGGGTCGGAGAGGTTGTGCCCGATATAGGCCTTCTTTGTGTTGTCGGTATCATCCAGGTGGACCGGGTCGAGGTTTTCGACCGTCGCTTTGCAAGCTTCTATAACATCTGGGTCCCTGATGACCTCTGTCGGCAGATTGATTTTAGTTCCCTACATGGCTAATTGCTATGCTTCCGCGCTTGCTCCTTTCAATTGTTTGGTATGCGTGCAGTCTTGGGCGATCCGGTAGCATTCCTGGGCGGTGCGTGGCTCGCCTCGAATGCTGAATATTCCCCATGGGGTGGGAAATTTGATTACTTGATAGAAGCTCGAGGGAACAGCTCGCATGGCGTGTATCCATGGACGTCCTATGATGGAATTATAAGCTGTTTCCTGATTCATGACGTGGAATGTAGTTTCCAGCGTGACTCCCCCTGCCAAAACTGGCAGTGATATTTCTCCGGATGTCCGCTCTACTACATTGTTAAAACCCGTTAGTGTTATGCAACGCGGTATTATCTTATCTTCGAGCCTCATTTGTACGAGAACTCTCGGGTGGATAATACACGCGCCGCTTCCGTCGTCTACCATGATTCTTTTCACATCAGTAACAGCAATGCGTAAAGCCATAGCTAAAGCATCGTAATGAGGGAAAGACAAACCGTCGGCATCTGACTTATCGAAGGTGATACTATCTTCGAAGTCATCATACCGTTCGTGAGCGATCGTACGCTTCAACTTGTGTATGTGGTGAACTTTACATGATTGATCACCGAGTCGTCGCCGCCGCCGATGATCATCTGTATGGTGCATGCCGGAGAGGGTGGTTTTGGTGGTCCTTGGGATTGGTCGCGCCCTCTGGCGAAATTAGCCCTTCCTTTATCGCTGAGCAGTTCTTCCAGGTATCCCCGATTCAGCATTCTGACCACCTCTTGTCGTAAGCCTATGCAATCTTCGGTCTTGTGTCCTCTCTCCTGATGGAATTCGCAAAGGACATTCGACCTCCTTGCACTTGGGTCTGATTTCATTTTTTGTGGCCACTGCACCTTCGTGCCCAGCTTCTCTAGTGCGTACACTATTTCTGAAGGGGAAACACAAAAGTTATGAGCAGAAAATAATGAGGGCATACCTCTTTCGTTTTGAAGCGGGGCGACGTGTCGCGACACGGCATCTGTGAGGCGGATTGGGGGTTCTGACATAGGGCTGATGCCTTTCTCTGTTGAAGCGTGGGAGTTGGTCCCTTCACCCGTCATTGCGTCGATCCCTCCTTACCTCGGATTGTACTGACGTTACTCGCTGGGTTGGACCGTTGAGATCGTCTTTGTCTGCTCTTACTTCGGCGCAGTAGGCATTATGAATCTCTTCCCATGTGGTGGTGGGATACTTCATGAGTCTGTTGAGCAGCTTCTTGGTTGCTTTTGATCCATTTTTGTTCAACCCGTTTTGGAAAGCTGCGACCGCCATTCCCTCTGATACATTTGGCAGTCCCATTCTTACCCTGTTGAATCGGGCCAGAAAGTCCCGGAGTCCTTCACCTGCCATTTTCCTGATGGCGAAGATATCATTGACCCTAGCTTCGGCCTTCTTTGCTCCTGCATGAGCGGTGGCGAATTTGTCTGCCATCTCCTCGAACGTTGATATCGACCGAACTGGTAGTTGAGAGTATCATGTTAATGCCCCTCCTGTCAAAGTTTCACCGAACTTTTTCAGCAGCACGGATGGCACTTGTTCTTTCGACAAGTCATTGCCTTTTACAGCGGTTACATAATAGATCAGATGGTCTTTCGGATTCGTGGTCCCGTCGTATATTTCAAGTACGGTGGCATTTTGAAGGTTTTTCGGATTGGGTGAGGAGTAGCTTCCTCACTATATGGTTGCCCGACAAACCTTCCCACATCACGTTTTGGCAGTAGCTTAGGGTCGCCAGGTATCTTGTCAACCCTTTCCTGGTGTTCTTTCATTTGATCCCGAAGCACTTTATTCTCGTTCTCCATTTCTTCCATTTTCTTAAGGATGGTTACGAGTGCACAATCGCTTGTGTTGATAACGGTGCAGGTGTTGCTCGTTCATATAGCGCTTGGCTCATCGGTGGCAGCAGCGATTTCCGCTGTTGGCGAATCTTCGGTATTTCCCTGAGGGGGTTTCTCGAGCATGTTGCTTAGAGCACTCGTCAACCATTCCTCTAGTAGCTTTTTGACTGCTGGGGGTGTTTCTTTTGCCGCGGACGTAGAAGCTCCTCTTTCACGCAAGATCGTTAGATCTTCGAGTGAAGAGGGTGAGATCTCCCCCTCCGGTACATTACTTGGTGTTACATTCTCGGTACCTTCCCTACCAGCTTCGTTGAGGGAGTCTATGAGGTTATTTGAGACGTCTGCTATCATCTTCAACCTTTCTTCTTTCTCGGCCATTGTTGGTTTCTATGGAGTATGAAGAACAGTGATCATTGTTTTTGATATCCTAGGTGTGAACTATGATTTCGACTACCGAAATCCCCACAGACGGTGCCAAATTATTTGACTCAAAAGTTGTTAAACACTTTTTAAAAAAAATCAATCAAAAGAGATGAAAGGGTAAATCGTAATCGAAAATAATAAACCCTAGGATGATCTTGATAATCGGTTTTGCAACAATAGTAGGAGAGAGAGAGAGAGAGAGAGAGAGAGAGAGAAGAAGCAATAGAGAGATGAGAGAGCTAGAGAACTTGCGTATTAAAAATTGTCCCCCTATTACAAGATTCGGATCCCCTTTATATAATAGGGGATCCTCATTTAAGTACTGGAACGACAAGGTCAAAGTATGTCCCATAGTGGGACCGACGATGTTGTGAAGTCATTTCTCCCATTATCCCCACTTCATCCTTCTGCGTCGGCTCGTGGATGTTCAGCGGTCGGCCGTGCTGTCTTAGGGACGTGATTGGTCAAATTCGACCCCATACGTTTTGTGGTTAAATTTGACACAATAGAGGATAGAGATGTTGTGCTCTATTCAGGGACATACATGATGAATAGAAAGCCTGTGGTTGTTAAAGTGTGGACTGCGACTTTTGATTTTGCAAATGAGGTATTGAAAACCATACCATTATGGATTCAATTGCCTACGCTACCACTTAATTGCTGGGAGGATGATTCATTGAGTAGAATTTGGAGTACCCTGGGAATACCTATATATGCAGATGCTTGTACTACTAGAGTTGAACGTATTTCATATGCTCGAATTCTAGTAGAAATGGATGTGACTAAGCCACTTCCAAAACAGATTATGGTAGAAGATCCCAATGGCAGGGAGTTTGAGCAGAATGTTTGGTATGATTGGATACCCCAATATTGCACTAAATGTCTTCAATTGGGACATGTTTGCCAAGAACCACAGAAGGAAGAAACAAATCAAAGAGGAAGAGATCAAAAGCCACAACAGTTTTGGAGGAGGAAAGGGAAAGTGGAAGATAAGCAGGACAAAAAAGCCGCTCCACAAGTTCTAAAGCAGGATGACAAACAAAAAGGAATAGAGCAGACAGAGAAAGAATTTTCATCACAAAGGCAGGAAGATGATGAAGGCTGGCAGACAGTGAAGAGTAAATCTATAGCAAAGAACTCAAAATATGGGGGGATAAGTATAACAAATGGAAGCAGTACACCAGATCCTTCAAACTCAATGCTAATAAGTTTGGGGTCTAGTAGCAAGAACAAATGGGATGTGATGCAGGAGACTGATGATCCATTCATACCTGGATGAAGATAGTAGCATGGAACGTTAGAGGATTGAATAAAGCATTTAAGCAAAAAGAAATAAAGAAATATATTAGAACAATAAGGATTGAGCACAAGGTGAAGAAACATATGGCAGGGAAAATCATACAAAAAATTGCAAAGAACTGGAAATGGAATGACAACTATGTAGCTAGTACTAAAGGAAGAATATGGGCAGTATGAGATTCGGGAGTAGTGGAGGTTCATATAGCATAGTTACTCTGAGTAGATGATCACAGGGAAGATTATATTAATGGAGAGCAAGGAAGAATTTTGGCTCTCAGCAATATATGGTTTGCATACTATTGAACAAAGGAAGAACATGTGGGAGGAGTTAACGCAGTTGCATAGGGAGCTAAAGGGACCTTGAATTGCAATGGGAGATTATAATGCAATACAAAGTTGGGAAGATAGGTACAATGGGAATCCTGTTATGGAAGCAGAGATAAGGAATTTCATTGATTTCTTAGACAACATAGGAATGACAGAACTCAGATATGTTGGGAGGGAGTTTACATGGACAAATAGTTATGTCCATAGAAAAATAGACAGAGCACTAGTAAATGTTAGATGGATGATGAGTATGAGGCAATTGGAGGTGGTGGTGCAGGACCCTTTATTTTCTGACCATACATATTTATGTCTTTGTTTTGAGCAGGAACAACAGAATAATCCAAAGCCTTCCGAATTTTTCAACAACCTAGTTGAGCACAAGGAGTTTGAAGGCATAGTCAAAACAACATGGGAGATGAACATGCAAGGATCAGCAATGAAAAGAGTCTGGTTGAAGCTTAAAAGACTGAAGAATGGACTGAAGCAGCTGCATAAAGAGGAGTATAGCACAATTCATGAGAAGATTACACTCATAAGGGGGGAGCTACAAAGAATTCAGGTGCAAATAAGAGACCCAAACCATTCAGAGGCTTTGAAGAATGATGAAAAGGATCTAAAAGAGAAGCTAAAAAAATGGAGTACAATTGAGGAGAGTATAATGAAACAGAAGTCCAGGATCCAATGGCTGAGGCTAGGGGATTCAAATTCAACTTTCTTTCATGCTAGTATAAAGAACAGGAATGCTCAAAAGAAAATTACAAAGCTAGTCACCCAAGCAGGTTTGCATACACAGAATCAGGAGGAAGTACGACAGGAAATCATTCAGTTCTATCAGAAATTTTTAGGAACAGCTGCAGAGGAGATTCCAACTATTGAACCGGATGTGATGAAGAAAGGAAGCATACTAACAATGGCACAACAATCAAAACTGATAGAACCTGTGACAAGGGAGCAGATTGTCCAGGATATGATGGGTATAATTCTATATTCTTTAAAAAGACATGGGCAATTATAGGGGATGAAGTAGTAGAGGCAGTTCAGAATTTTTTTAGAATATCAGAAGTGTACAAGCCAATCAATTGCACTACACTGACCTTGGTTCCTAAAGTACAGAATCCATCAAGAATTTTTGAGTTTAGACCAATATCATGTTGTACTATCATTTATAAAATCATCTCCAAAATCATAACTTGCAGGCTTCAAGAGGTTATGGACTACTTGATTGATGATAGCCAATCAGCTTTTGTTCCAGGGAAATATAATTTCAGATAACATAATTCTAAGCCATGAGATAGTAAAAGGTTACAGCAGGAAGAATATTACCCCAAGATGTTGTTTGAAGATTGATATGAAGAAGGCATATGACTCTATTGAGAGGTGTTTCTTAGAGCGGATTGTGGATCGATTATGTTTCCCAGAGGTGTTCATTACATGGATCATGAAATGTGTAACTACAGTTTCCTACTCTATACTTATAAATGGTAATCCTATGAAGCCTTTTCCAGCAAACAAGGGACTGAGACAGGATGATCCTATGTCCCCTTTTTTGTTTGTTCTAGTAATGGAATACTTCACAAGAGTGTTAAAGGGACTGAAGGAGAACAAGTTTTTCAAATTTCATCCAAAGTGTGCTAAGTTAAACATAGTACAACTCAGCTTTGCAGATGATTTGCTATTGTTTTGCAAAGGAGATATGGAGTCTGTGAAATCACTTTATGCTTGTTTTCAAATGTTTTCTAAGGTTTTTGGGCTAGAAGCAATTGTGGAGAAAAGTAGTGTATATTTTGGAGGAGTGAATCAGAAATTGCAGCTCGATATATTGGATCATCTAGGTTTCTTAAAGGGTGAGCTTCCTATAAGATACCTAGGGGTCCCTCTCAGTATAAAAAGGTTATCAGTTACTCAATGTAAGCCACTAATTGATAAGATCATTGGCAGGATTACTAGCTGGACATCAAAGTTCTTGTCTTATGCAGAGAGATTGCAACTCATTAAAAGTGTTCTCTTCTCAATACAAACTTTCTGGTCTCAAATTTTTACTTTACCAAGGAAATTGATACAAATGATTGAGAGTGTATGCAAAAGGTTTCTCTGGACATGAGGTGTTGATATATCACATAGGGCACTTATTGCTTGGGATAGAATCTGTATGCATAAAGTAGCAAGGGGAGGAACATTATGGACATCCAACTGTGGAACAAGGCAGCTATGTGCAAATTGCTGTGGAATATATGCAACAAGAATGACAAACTATGGGTAAAGTGGATACATTGTTATTATGGGAGGAGAGCTAGTCTGTGGTAGAGCAAACCAATGCAGGCATCGTGGATTGTACAGAAGATACTTAAGGCTGCTGAATATCTGGAAGAAGTGGGGATACAAGAAGAGGAGCTTAATCAGATGCAGAGCTTCAGCATACAGAAGATGTATAAGAAGTTTCGGGGAGAGTACCCAAAATGCTCATGGAGAAGATTAATCTGTAACAACTATGGAGCTCCTAGATGGTTGTTCATACTATACTTAAACCTACATGGAAGGCTGTTAACAAGAGATATGTCACGACTCGGCCCGTCGTCACGTGAGTTACCGTCCCGTTTCCCCCATTTTCTGCTTCCTTATGTCTTACTATAAGAGTCTCGGGTGAATGAGTCAAATTGGATTGGTTTTGGATGGAAATGAGACACTTAGTCTCTTTAAGGAAGGCTTGTTTTGGAAAAGTCAACTGGACGTTGACCTATGAGTTAGAGGGCTCGGATGTGATTTTCGGTGATTCGGTTAGCTTCGGGGGATGATTTGTGACTTAG
The DNA here is from genome assembly GCF_001879085.1 of Nicotiana attenuata. Taxonomy (NCBI): domain Eukaryota; kingdom Viridiplantae; phylum Streptophyta; class Magnoliopsida; order Solanales; family Solanaceae; genus Nicotiana; species Nicotiana attenuata. The sequence goes on along the minus strand of NW_017671297.1, from coordinate 155,026 downwards.
GAGTGTGATCAGAAATGATTTTGGAGGTCCGATGTAGAAATAGGCTTGAATTGGCGAAGTTAGTATTTTGGCGATTCTGGTTGGTAGGTGACATTTTGATCCGAGGGTCGGAATGGAATTTCTAGAGTTTCAGTAGCTTCGTTAGGTGATTTTGGATGTGTGTGCAAAATTTCAGATCATTCGAAGGTGTTTTGGTTGGGTTTTTGATCGAATGCGAGTTTCGTAAGATTTGGATGAACTTAGGCTTGAATTTGATGTAATTTGATGGTTTAGGTGTTATTTGTGGTGTTTTGATGATTCGAGCAAGTTTGAATAAGGTGTTGGATCATGTTTGAGCTTTTGGTTGAGGTCCCGGGGGCCTCGGGTTGATTTCGGATGGCTAAACGGGAAGATTTGAACTTAGAATTTGCAGCAGAAATATGCAGCAGCTGTGCAGGCCAAGTTTTGCCTTCGCGATCTCGGGTGGTCCATCGCGTTCGCGGAAGGCTATTTTCTGGACCATCGCGTTCGCGAGTATGGCTTTGTGTTCGCGTAGAAGGGGCCTGGGGTCCTGCCGAGTTTATTCATCGCATTCGCGGTCAATGGGATGCGTTCGCGTAGTGGAGCCCGCTGAAGCCTCGCGTTCGCGGGATGGACACCGCATTCGCGAAGGGTTAATTTGGTCAGTGATATTTTTGGGCATCGCGAACGGGTTTTGCCAATTTCGTGATTTTCGATATTTTTGAGTCTTTTCGATTGGGTTGTGTTCCCTTAGCCTATTGTAACGTATTCCTTGTGGTTTTGATCAGACTTGACGCACGAGGAGGTCGATTCGAGAGGAAAGGGCATAGCGAGCTAGACTTTTGGCCGGCTAGAGGTGAGTAATGATTTTAAATGATGTTTGAAACCCCGGATTTGCACAACGTAGTGCTATGTTGAGATGAGACATGCGTTCAATGGCGAGCGCGGGGTCATTTACCATTGGGGATTGTGACTTGGTCCAGTCCGGTTGATACTTTACCGCGTATTTGACTATGACTTGTTGTTTTTCACTATGACTTGGGCTTATTGCCATACTTGGGGCTTATTGTGGACTGTTTGAAATCCTTTGTGAGCTATCATCACTATTTCCTCACTATTTGAAATATATTTGAACTCAGTCCAGTTGAATTACACTGTTTAATGAACTCAGCTATATTTTTACTCAACTTTGAGATTTAAATGATATTTGAATTAGTGTTTGAGCTGAGCATTTTCGTTTTACTGATGCCCAAGGGGCATATGATTATTTTTGGACTGATTGAGGCCCAGGGCCATATGTGAGGAGGCTTTCAGGCCTTGAGTGTAATGTGAGAAGGCTTTCAGGCCTCATGTTGATATGTACAGGCTTTCAGGCCTTATGATGATATAGCGCTTGGGTTGTAGGAGCCCCTCCGGAGTCTGCACCCCACAGTGGAGTGAGCCCGAGGGGCTGATGTTGTATTGTGTGACTGATACTGAGCCCACGGGGCTGATACTGTACTGAGAGCTTGATATTGAGCCCGAGGGGCAGGTTTCTGATTATTGCTTACTTGTTGAAAATATTTGTCTTTAATTGTTTTAAAAGAGAATTATTTGATATTTTACTGTTTTAATGCTTAACTGATTTTACTGCTTGAGATAGCGTTATTTGTGCCTTCATGAGATTTCATGCTTTCAGTCATTATTTATTTTTATTACTCACTGGGTCGGAGTACTCACATTAGTCCCTGCACCGTGTGTGCAGATAAAGGCACAGCTGAGTTTGTTCCTGAGCACTGATTCCTTCCAGACCAGGCGGACTAGGAGTGACGAGGTAGCTGTCAACGTCCACAGCCCCGTTTTCTCCCTTATCTTCTGTATTTACACTATCTTCAGACTTTGTTCCTAGTTCCAAACTTTGTAGAATTCTAGTAAACTCTGTAGTAGCTCGTGACTTGTGACACCCCGATTTCGGGCTGTGTCGGGATGGTTCCCTGTTTTATCACTTTTCTTCCGCACTTATGATAATTTTATTAATATTTTAGACTTATTCATGCTAAGTAACTATTAAAGAGGTATCGAAGTTCTGTTGGCTGGCCTTGTCTTTACGAGAGGCGCCATCACGATCGGGTTTGGGAATTGGGTCGTGACAAGTTGGTATCAGAGCCTAGGTTACATAGGTCTCACGAGTCATGAGCAGGTTTAGTAGAGTCTCGCGGATCGTTACGGAGACGTCTGTATTTATCCTCGAGAGGCTGCTGAACCTTTAGGAAAAACTTCATATTCTTGAAACTCTTGTCGTGCGCTAGTCGCCTTTTGCCAACATTAGGGCTCCAATCCCTGAGTTGAGCTTTTTAGACATAGGGCCTCCATTCCCTAGTCGCCTTTTGCCAACATTAGGGCTCCAATCCCTGAGTTGAGTTTTCAGACATAGGGCCTCCATTCGCTGGTCGCCTTTTGCCAACATTAGGGCTCCAATCCCCGAGTTGAGCTTTTTAGACATTGGGCCTGCATTCCCTAATCGCCTTTTGCCAACATTAGGGCTGCAATCCCTGAGTTGAGTTTTTAGACATAGGGCCTCCATTCCCTAGTCGCCTTGTGCCAACATTAGGGCTCCAATCNCTCATGAGAAAACAAACAGATACAATAGCAAGTTCGAAGCAAACAGAGTGAAGAAACTGATTGGAAGCATAGTGAGAGTAGAAGGAACATGTTCAAGAAAAACCTTTTAGAAGGGACTTAAACAGGGTTCAGAAGAGAAAAGAGATAGTATACACTTAAGAAAACAGTAGAAGAAACACGTTTAAAGGGAACTCAAACAAGGTCCAGTAGAAGGCAAACAAAACATAAGAACTCAGTATGAAATACATACAGTAGGAAAGCACAAAATACCGAAAAAATATAGCAAAAAACGTGTAGGAAAACACAGCAAGACAAACATGCGAGCATGGTCCAGGAACACAGTAGAAAAACAAAGCACAGAAGAATCATGTAGGGTAGAAAGAAAACATAAGAACATAGTATAGACAAATACTCACAAAGAGAAGAAAAGTCAGAGAAACATTTTAAGCTTTTCAGGAAACCCTAAATTGGAAAGAAGTAATTTTGAAAGAAAAATTGGGGAAAACGTTTTAAAAACTCAAGTAGAGCACATATATAGAACAGATTTAAGAAAACAATCAGAGAAAACCTCAAATAGCTAGGGTTTCAGAGGAACCCTAAAGCAAGAAAGGCTTGGAAAAGGTCCGATCTAAGTCGGATAAGTCAGACATAGGCTCATAATGCTTGGATACGCCGGAGCAAGGTCGGAGAGGCCATAGACCCTTGAATCGAAGAAGATCTGAACAGACACCATCGAGGTCAGACCTCGAAACTTCGAACACCAAGCGTTCAAGAGCAAAGGGAGATGAGTGTAGGCCATCCGTGGCCTGAGAGGCCATGGATTCCGGTGAGTTTGAGATAGAAGAATATTAGGGTTTCAGGAACCTTCGAGAGAGTTTGAGAGAGGAGAGTGTTTGGAGGAGGTTGAGAGAAGAGAATGAGGAGATTAGGGTAGTCGTTTAGGTTTAATTATGGAAGGGTGGATAGGAGCCGTTGATCTCAGAGATCAACGGCCCAGATCAAAAGGGCTTGGGTCGGGTAATTTAAAACGGGTTAAGGTTGGGTTAAATGGGATTGGCTGGTCCGAAATGGGGTTCGAAATTGGGTCAATTAGAGGAGCCAATTTATGCTATAATTGGAATAAAATGAGGCCAGATTTTAAATAGCCAGTTTTCCCTTTCTATTTTATAAAAATAGTAAAAACTGATTTTGAAAGCAAATTAAAAGTACTGGATCAGTTAATAATATATAAATATTAATTTAAAAATATTGGAACAATTTTAATAATTATAAAATGCTATTAATTCTTAAAATAGGCTAAAATTGCAATTACATGCAATTTATCTTTTAAAAAACTAAATAATTTGTAAAAAATGTATAAAAATTACCTTAGCTATATTTTGGCATAAATATGAGAATAAAATAAGTTATTCAGCAAAAAATGACAATTTTGGGAATAATTATTGGTTTTTGTACTGCTAAAATGGACAATAAATTGATTTAAATCTTTAAAAATTGGGAAAAATACTAAAACACTTGGGCATACTTATATATACATATATATGCTATTTTGAAAGTATTTTGCATATAAAAAATATACGGGAAAAAATTGGGTATCAACACTCGTATCGATGATTTGTTCGACCAGTTGCAGGGTGCTAGGGTGTTCTTTAAGATCGACTTGAGGTCGGGTTACCATCAGTTGAAGATTCGGGACTCGGATGCCCCGAAGACTGCATTTCGAACTAGATATGGCCATTATGAGTTTCTGGTGATGTCCTTCGGCTTGACTAATGCACCGGCGACATTCATGGACTTGATGAACAGGGTGTTCAGGACTTATATTGATTCTTTCGTCATCGTCTTCATTGACAACATCTTGATATACTCACGTAGCCTGGGGGAGCACGAGCAGCATCTGAGAGTAGTGCTTCAGACCTTGCGAGAGCAGAAGCTATATGTTAAGTTCTCCAAGTGTGAGTTTTCACTAGAGTCAGTGGCATCCTTGGGACATATTGTTTCGGGAGAGGGTATTAAGGTGGATCCCAAGAAGATTGAGGCAGTTCAGAGTTGGCCACGCCCTACTTCAGTGACCGAGATCAAGAGTTTCCTGGGGTTAGCAGGTTATTACATGCGATTCGTGCAGGGCTTTTCATCTATTGCATCACCTCTGCCTAGATTGACCCAGAAGGGTGCTCCTTTCCATTGGTCTGATGATTGTGAGGCGAGCTTCCAGAAGCTCAAGACAGCCTTGACTACAGCACCAGTTCTTGTGTTGCCTTCCGGTTCAAGGATGTATACGGTATATTGTGATGCTTCGCGTATTGGCTTGGGTTGTGTATTGATGCAGGAGGGGCGAGTTATTGCATATGCCTCCCGTCAGTTTAAGATTCATGAGAAAAATTATCCTGTCCACGATCTGGAGTTGGCGGCAATTGTTCATGCTCTTAAGATATGGAGGCACTACCTGTATGGGCGTCATGCGAGGTTTATACTGATCATCGCAGCTTGCAGCATTTGTTCAAGCAGAGGGATCTTAATTTGAGGCAGCACAGGTGGCTTGAGTTATTGAAGGATTATGACATCACCATTCTTTATCATCCGGGCAAGGCGAACGTGGTCGCGGATGCCTTAAGCAGAAAGGCAGAGAGTATGGGTAGCTTGGCAATCATTCCAGCAGAGGAGAGGCCACTAGCTTGGGACATTCAGTCCTTGGCTAACAGACTAGTGAGGTTGGACATTTCGGAGTCCAGCCGGGTTCTTGCGTGTATGATTGCTTAGTCTTCATTATTAGGGGAGATAAAGGCCCGGCAATTCGATGATTCACATCTGGCAGTTTTTAGAGAGACGGTGCCTGTGACGACCCGGCCTGTCGTCACGTGAGTTACCGCCCCGTTTCCCCCATTTTCTACTTCCTTATGTCTTACTATAAGAGTCTCGGGTGAATGAGTCAAATTGGATTGGTTTTGGATGGAAATGAGACACTTAGTCTCTTTAAGGAAGGCTTGTTTCGGAAAAGTCAACCGGACGTTGACCTATGAGTTAGAGGGCTCGGATGTGATTTCCGGTGATTCGGTTAGCTTCGGGGGATGATTTGTGACTTAGGAGTGTGATCGGAATTGATTTTGGAGGTCCGGTGTAGAAATAGGCTTGAATTGGCGAAGTTAGTATTTTGGCGAATTCCGGTTGGTAGGTGAGATTTTGATCCGAGGGTCGGAATGGAATTCCGAGAGTTGTTGTTGCTTCGTTAGGTGATTTTGGATGTGTGTGCAAAATTTCAGATTTTTCAGAGGTGTTTTGGTTGGGTTTTTGATCGAATGCGAGTTTCGGAAGATTTGGATGAACTTAGGCTTGAATTCGATGTAATTTGATGGTTTAGGTGTTATTTGTGGTGTTTAGATGATTCGAGCAAGTTTGAATAAGGTGTTGGATCATGTTTGAGCTTTTGGTTGAGGTCCCGGGGGCCTCGGGGTGATTTCGGATGGCTAAACGGGAAGATTTGAACTTAGAATTTGCAGCAGAAATATGCAGCAGCTGTGCAGGCCAAGTTTTGCCTTCGCGTTCGCGGGTGGTCCATCGCGTTCGCGGAAGGCTATCTTCTGGACCATCGCGTTCGCGAGTATGGCTTCGCGTTCGCGTAGAAGGGGCCTGGGGTCCTGCCGAGTTTATTCATCACGTTCGCGGTCAATGGGGCGCGTTCGCATAGTGGAGCCCACTGAAGCCTCGCGTTCGCAGGATGGACACCGCGTTCGCGAAGGGTTAATTTGGTCAGTGATATTTTTGGGCATCGCGAACGCGAGAAGTCTTTCGCGTTCGCGTAGAAGGAATTGGCACCTGGGCAGAAGGGTTTTTATATTATTTCATCCGCGAAGCTTAGTCCATTTCCTCCATTTTTGAACAACCTTGAGAGCTTTTTGACGAGGATTAAAGAGGTTTTCGACTGGGTTCGATTGGAGGTGAGTCTTATGGCCTAGAAACATCATTTAATTGTGGATTCAACACTTAAATTCATGGAAATTTGATTTAAAAGGGAAGAATTAGGGCTTCACTTTTTGAATGAAAATTTGGGGTTTGAGGGAGCATTTGAGCTCGGATTTTGGTAAATTTGATATGTATAGACTCGTGGCGAGATAAGGAATCCGGTGATGTGAATTTTCTGATTTTTCGAGAAGTGGGCCCAGGGCTCGGGTTTTGCCAATTTCGTGATTTTCGATATTTTTCGAGTCTTTTCGATTGGGTTGTGTTCCCTTAGCCTATTGTAACGTATTCCTTGTGGTTTTGATCAAACTTGACGCAAGGGGAGGTCGATTTGAGAGGAAAGGTCATAGCGAGCTAGACTTTTGGGCAGCTAGAGGTGAGTAATGATTTTAAATGATGTCCTGAGGGTTTGAAACCCCGGATTTACACAACGTAGTGCTATGTTGAGATGAGACACGCGTTCAATAGCGAGCGCGGGGTCATTTACCATTGGGGATTGTGACTTGGTCCAGTCCGGTTGATACTTTACCGCGTATTTGACTATGACTTGTTGTTTTTCACTATGACTTGGGCTTATTGCCATACTTGGGGCTTATTGCCGACTGTTTGAAATCCTTTGTGAGCTATCATCACTATTTCCTCACTATTTGAAATATATTTGAACTCAGTCCAGTTGAATTACACTGTTCATGAACTCAACTATATTTTTACTCAACTTTGAGATTTAAATGATATTTGAATTAGTGTTTGAGCTGAGCATTTTTGTTTTACTGATGCCCAAGGGGCTTATGATTATTTTTGGACTGATTGAGTCCGAGGGCCATATGTGAGGAGGCTTTCAGGCCTCGAGTGATATGTGAGGAGGCTTTCAGTCCTCGAGTGTAATGTGAGAAGGCTTTCAGGCCTCATGTTGATATGTACAGGCTTTCAGGCCTTATGATGATATAGCGCTTGGACTGTAGGAGCCCCTCCGGAGTCTGCACCCCCACAGTGAGCGCGGGTACCCATGTGATTTGAGAGTGAGCCCGAGGGGCTGATGTTGTACTGTGTAACTGATACTGAGCCTGCGGGGCTGATACTGTACTGAGAGCTTGATATTGAGCCCGAGGGGCAGGTTTCTGATTATTGCTTACTTGTTGAAAATATTTGTCTTTAACTGTTTTAAAAGAGAATTATTTGATACTTTACTGTTTTAATGCTTAACTGATTTTACTACTTGAGATAGCGTTATTTGTGCCTTCATGAGATTTCATGCTTTCAGTCATTATTTATTTTTATTACTCACTGGGTCGGAGTACTCACATTACTCCCTGCACCGTGTGTGCAGATAAAGGCATAGCTGAGTTCGTTCCTGAGCACTAATTCCTTCCAGACCAGGCGGACTAGGAGTGACGAGGTAGCTGTCGACGTCCACAGCTCCGTTTTCTCCCTTATCTTCTTATTTACACTATCTTCAGACTTTGTTCCTAGTTCCAGACTTTGTAGAATTCTAGTAAACTTTGTAGTAGCTCGTGACTTGTGACACCCCGATTTCGGGCTGTGTCGGGATGGTTCCTTGTTTTATCACTTTTCTTCCGCACTTATGATAATTTTATTAATGTTTTAGACTTATTCATGCTAAGTAACTATTAAAGAGGTATCGATGTTCTGTTGGCTGGCCTTGTCTTTACGAGAGGCGCCATCACGACCGGGTTTGGGAATTGGGTCGTGACAAGATAGAGTGGCAAAGTGGAGTCTAGTTGATGATCTATCGTGTCCATTGTGTACAAGAGAACCAGAAAATGCAGAACATTTATTTTTTAAATGTGGAATGGCATCGCAAATCTGGGATAGCTTATTGGAATGGCAAGGAATCCAAAGGAAAGCAAAAGGGTGGTATGAAGAAGTTCAATGGGCAGAGGTGCATGCAAAGGGAAAATCTGCAAATTCATGCATATATAGAGTTTGTTTGGTAGCATGTGTCTATCACATATGGCATGAAAGGAACTTGAGGATTTTTCAAGGGAAAGCTATGCAGAAGGAGGCCATTATACGGGTAATAGCACAGGAAATTCATAGTCGTGGAAGTAAATACAAGAAGTTAGATAGGAAGTTACAAGGGATGAAGCAGTATCCTAGACTATGAGTTAGTAGTAGACTGTTTGCTGTTTTTTTGTTTGTAATTAGGAGAAACAGAAGAGTATAGGACTTGGGGGCATGATGTCCAAGATCCTAATGAATGAGAATTATACAGATTATACTGGTTTGTAGAATAAAATTTTACTACCAAAAAAATCAGTTGCCTGACATTTTTGTTAATTTGGTCTTTTAAACTTGGAGTTTATAACCAATATCCTATTTTAACATGAAACATCCTTTAAGAGATCGTTTGGCCAAGCTGTCAAAATCTGCTTATTTTAAAAAGTACTTTTTTTCAGAAGCACTTTTTCCGGAAGTACTTTTGAAAAAAAATTATTTGTGTTTAGCCAATTCATTTAAGAAGTACTTTTTGGAATATTTGGTAAACAAATTGTGTTTGGCCAATCTTTCTAAAAAGTGCTTTTCATTGTCAAATTACCAAAAAAGGATAGTACCAAGGTCTTATAATTATTTTAAAGAGAAAAATGATCTATTTTATTTAATTAAAATATAAAATATAAAGTAAACAAACATAATAAAGATTTAACTCAATTTTACATATATAGTTATACCAAAGTATATAATATTATCTAGTATAATTACTTATTGTTACACAATGATTTGAATAATCAAAATACATCATTTCACATGAACTAGAAGTCTATTCCATAAATTACTATATACACATAATCTACCATGAAATAATAAGTAAAGTCACTCACACATGATAATATTTTCCAACAATTTCATCTCTGCTTCTATCACACAATGCCTCCATATTAGTAGTAGACTTATCTTGCATTTCTAAAGGAATATCAGAAGACCCATCTCCTTCCTTAATTTTTACATTAATGTCTTCATTAGCATAATAGTTGAATTCTTTATCGGTAGAAAAATATCGTCGGATGACATTATGTATAGTCATGGTAGTTGTAACTAGATAATTCTGAGTGACAAACTTGAAATATGACATTTAGCGTAAAATAAAAATAATTTTAAAGAGTAACTAAATATTAGCAACACATAATGTTTATTTAATTTTTTTAAAATTTAAATTAGAAACTAATTATTATCTAACCTAACTAACTTTGTCGTAAATTGCCTAGCGGCCTATTGTGAGACTGCCACTTGGCTTAATGTGGATATTTTTTCTTCATCTCTTTAATAATATATAGATAGATTATGCGATGAAATTGTAAATTTATTATCTATTTGTAGGTAATTTTCACAAATTAGATTTGATAACTATTTTAAAGATTCGAGAACTAATAGCCTATAACATAAGAAATTATAAATGATTATTTGTAGGAAGAGAATTGATAATCCAAATAAGGAGGTAGATAATTTTCTTAAGTGTGAAGAAAGAAGAAGATAATTTGAAAAGTTACAAGACATTACACCAAAAGAGAAAAAATCTAAAACAAGAAAAGTCAATAAAGAATTTGGAAAGTTACAATATGATATCTTTAAAATTAAGAGAATGATAAAAATCAGAAATAAATATGAAAAGAAAATTTAAATTAGTAAGGGATAATTTGAAAAGTATAAATTTTAAGGTGAGGATAGTTTTGTCTTAAGTAAATTAATTTTCTGCTTCTGCTTCTTGGAAGAAACTAGAATTTTCTGCTTCTTCCCAAAAGCAGAAAAACTACTTCTGCTGCTGGCCAAAATTACTTTTTTATCTTGGCCAAACAATTTAAATTTTTTTAAAAGTACTTTTTGGGGGACAAAGTACTTTTGGTCTCCCAGAAGCTTGGCCAAATAGGCTCTAAGCTTTCCAAAATTGGCGAAAACCATCCTTTCGTTATCTTTTCCATCCTTTTGTAACGGAGCTTTCTCTTTATAATTTGATGTGTTCCAAGTTCCAACAATTCAGTTCCTTTTGTTCTGAGACGATCTTGTGGGAAATTAAAAGAAATAGAAAAATGAATCAAATGCAGCGAGAAAGAGAAAGCTCCGTTTGAAAAGGATGGAAAAAATAACTGCGGGATGATTTTGGTCAATTTTGCAAAATTTAAAGGGGACAGGTAGATCTAAAATTACATGGAAGAAATTATCTAGATAATTCTTAGAATCAATTCAAACGTACTAAAGATAGGACACAATGAAAGAGAAAAATCTCTATAGATGATACCTACTAGTTGGGAAAAAAATTTAGACTTTGTATAGAATTTATATTGTTATTATTATTACTAGTTTTTTTTACTTACACTTTTATTTTATTTTGGTAATGATGAGAATATGAGTTGAACTAAATGAAAGGAATGAGTAATATTCATACGGCCGATCCCAACTTATTTGGAACTGAGGAATAGTTCTTGTTATTATTGGGGAACTAGAGATATTTTATGCGGTGTTTTAAAAGGCGCGGGCGTAAGGCGCATTTTGCATATACCTCAGCGGGGCGTAAGCCCCGAGGCACGGGGTGTAAGCCCCATGGGTATTTAATTTTTAATATTTTATAAAATAATATAATTATAAAAATTATTATTAAATAGATAAAATTTTGAAAAAAACTATAAATAACTGATTTTATATATATATCCCATATTATCTAATGAAATTACATAGAAGTCCCAAATAAAGTAAAATTATATATAAATCCCAAATAATTATATATAAGTGAAATCTCATATTATCTAATGAAATTATATATAAATCTAATCAATACATATAGAAGCATGCATACATATAATCCCATATTATATTTTGAAAGAGAGAAAGAGAAGCATTGAACTTAAAAAACTAATTACCTACATATTTACAAACTAACAGTGAGATATAAAAAAAGAGGAAAGTAATGAGTTCGAAATAATAAAGTCTATATAAATATATAAAGCAGGGGCTAAAAAAGGTGATGTCCTAGGCCAGTATTTATATTTATCTATTTTCACAATTTTCCTTTAATTTTTATTCTACTAAATAGAACAAGCAAAACGGTTTCGATTAATAAACATTCCAAAAGACGCCTTTCATATTCCACCAGAAAAGAGCAAATTATCTATCTTCCTGATTAAAACTGATGGCTTGACTTTTTCTCAGAAAACTGATTTCAACTGCTCTTTAAATTTATTTAACTATTTTAGTGAAACACTTGGCTTATTCGTTGTTATTATTCCCTCTTGTATTTTGATTATTTATAGTCTTTTAGCAACACCAGTTAGAACTACTGGTGAAACTTGATTTCCCTGGTGCTAAGTTCCATAACAATTTATGTCCTTTGAATGCTGACTTGCTAGAGCGTGTTATGATTTTGTTTTAGATTTTTCTTCTACTATAGGTCTTCAATACCTTCCGAGAAAAAGTAGCTACTAAAGAATTTGGCCCAAAAAAAAGGTGTGTTGATAATGTCTCCCTTTCTTCCTCTTCTTCCTCCCAGGTAACACATACTTCAATTACATGCATTACTTGTGTAATGCTTTTATAGAGTTTAGATTCTTAATGAGTATGCTTCTTATTGTAAAATTGTAGGGCTAAGCGAGCGTGTTTAGCGTTCCTAATTTGAGGACCCAAGTTCAGAGAAATAACAATTCCATTTGCTATCACTACAACAAAAAGTCATTTTAATGGCAATCATTTAGTGGCAATTAGTTAATTGTCACTAATTTATTATTGACGAAGGGATATTGCGATAAATGCAAATTAGCCAGGAGAAACTACCTTTTTGCTGGCAATTAAAAAGAATTGCCCCTAATAATCACTAATTGAAGTTAATGTTTTATCTTTCCCACCAATATTTTCCAATAAAATTCACATATTCCCTCCAAATGTAAATCACAAACTAAAGATAATTTCAGGAAAAGGTTTTTGAAAGGTCTTCCATCGTACTGCTCAGACGCCGCTGCCCAACTAATTGCTATCTCACCAAGGCCGACCACCATCCTTGGTTACCTAACTCATCACTCGGAGTATCTACCGTAAAAGAACATTCAGAGATGCAGCAAATAAATAAATAAAGAGGGTAAGCCACACATTAGTAAATTAAGAAAAAAATTGATTTTTGGTGGCCTCGAACTGAAAGAAAATCGAGGTCCGATCTCTCAGATCTGGTCTTCTGATAATTTTTATACTTTATTCATTCACTATCAGTGTAGATTCTATTCATTTCTTGTGATGGACTTCTTGCTCTCTTACTGTTCGTTATGGATTTTCTAAGTTCTATTCACCGTGCTTGATGGGATCTGATTTTACATGAGTGTGGTGAATTTCAGAGGTACTAGTAATGTAGTTTGAGATTCTTTTTTCCCTTTTTGGTATCTATTTTTCAGTTATTGATTTGTATTCATTGTTCCTTATGAATCTGGGATGCTTTAAAATGTAGAACAATAGTTAAGAAGAACACTTTGTGCTTATACATATGAAATTGACAAAGAATTCTCTAAACTTTTATGATGTAGAGCTCATTTACCTTTATATTGGGAAGGAAAGATAATAATGTCTTGGTCTCCGAGTCTCTATTGTTGCCTTTGGCCGTCCGATCCTCTGTTGAAACTAAAATTGAATTTTTCTATTTATTAACTGGTAACTTTTTCATGCATATATGGATATCTATAGTTTTTGTGTGCGCCTTTAATTCTCTAGTTTGAAGGGTCGCTAAGGAGAGTAATATTTTGTGGTGCGCCTATAAAACCCCATTTTGTTGTGATCACCAAATTGACTCTTAACACTTAAACAAACAGGATATACTAATTTCTACTAGACTTTGTTAGAATATTTGACTCAAGTTCTTGTTTGATTCTAATTGACAAAGGATAGGGACAGTTGATCACCTATCAGTCTATCTCTAAGGATTGGATCGAGGTTGTAGCTATTATGTAGAATACTTCTTATTTGTCTCTAAACGTGATACTTATTATCTATATATTTGTTAAATCATTGGGAATACGAAGCAGTCTGTTAAACGGACAATTTCAGCTGAAGAAACAATATCAATACCAGGCTCGTCAATGCATCTATAGCTGATTAAGGTGTTGGAATATATATATTGATAACATGATGTTTTTATGATTTGAATTGAGTCATGCAGTGATAGGTTTCTTAGCTCCTTTTCCTTCTTTAATACAGACATTGCTATATCTAGGCAAAATATATACTACATTAATGATATTTTTGCCTTTTCAGTTCTTGATGATTTGGTCTTCTTCTAACATGCTTTATGTAAGTAACTCTTTAATAGTGTTGTAGACCAACAAGAAGTCAAAGTTTATTGTTGTCCTAAAGAAGAAAATGATTTAATTGAAGATCTTATTGGTATTCAAGCCCGTGGTTGCTCTGCTTCTCCTCACCAACTTCAAGTTAGTTCACCCATTTATTTTCGTTCTTTTTTTTTGTTCTCTAAGATGGTAATATAATTGCTATGGTATTATAACAATAAGATACTACACTTATATTGTAATACTCTGAGATTAAGAAGCTCATGGATTAAAAAGTGGACTAAATAATTTGAAGTATTTATTGTTATAATGATTTCGAATTTCTTTCTAATAATAATAATCTTTTAATGATCATTATTAAGGAGATCGATAATAGAGTGTGGTTTAATACGGAGAATTCTAAACGGATCATAGATTACATGTCCTTGTTCCAGTCCTTATTGTATTAGTGTTGCCTCTATGTCATTAAAATAGTTGTGGTAAAAGAGGTTCATCTATTTCTTTGGTTGGATTCAGTATTAGTTCAAGTATTTTTTAGTCTCCCCAAGGTGAATTTACATGATGATGTATCAGTTTCTATATTTGTTTATATCCTTCAGACAACTTGGCATAAATATATGATTCTTTTGAGGGTATTTATCCTTATTTCTCTCCCTAAAGCAAGTCTCATGAGGTTCACAATACTTATTTTTATTAGAACATTTGCTTTTGAGCAGTTGGTTGTGAAGGTGTTTGTTTAAGATAGCAAAGTGCCAAAGCATATGGGTAGAAGTTACAGGGGTGCAAGGATTAAAATATTTTCTTTTAAGATATTTTTGTTACTTCATAATTTGTGAAACTTAATGCAGTATTGCTAAGCATATGTTGCTAAACATTGTCTTTTACAAAAGATTAACTAGAAGTATTTGAAGTTGGGAGCTACTTTGACAATAAATTTGTATGAGACTTACAATTTTTTTTTACATCAGATTTCATCTTTTGACATTCGCTCAGTTTTATTATTTCAGGTCATATAGTATGATGTTCGAAAGCTTAGCATGTAGGAAGACTTTATTGATGAAAGAGTTCACTAGTGTTTATGTCAGCTTTTATAGATTGAATTCGTCTTCCTACTTATTAATTCGTCTTCCTACTTATTAATTCGTGTACCAGTAACTTTCCTACCACTATTGTCTACCATATTTTTAAGGAAGCCACCTTTCCGCCACTAGTAGATAAAAATGTAAATTACATGCATATTTCATTTAGAATATACTTATTATTGATTCAAAAATAGTCAGTCAATATTTAATAGTTGAAACCCATTTTTGAAACTTCTTTTAAGATTAAGATACCATTGATAATTCCAATTGTGAACGACCTACGAGACAGAGCAATCATGTTCCATACAGTGATAATACATGACTACATTCAATAGCACTATAGGAATTTTTGGTAGCTGCAAGAGTTTGGTCTGCTTTTAGGCATAGAAAGTCCATGAACTTGTGTAGATTGGTATTAACAAATAGTTGATTCGCAGCTGTGATAACTTATCTTTCCACTACCCTGATTGTTGGTCTGATGGTGTTGTGCATTAGACAATTACTTCATGATATCTTTCATGAAGCAGTAAAGTTGCTTTTTCTACGTCATATGACTAACTAGGTATTACTATGAACCAATTTATACTTTAGAAGTCAAATTTCTTTAAGGAGTTCATGCTTTCCTTTTGGATAGACCTCATTGAAATAGTATGGAACTCAATTCTTGCTTTAGTAGATGTTTTCGTTCAAATTTGGTCTCTAATTATGATAAAGAGCTTATCTGTTTTCTTGCCTGAAGAAGTGGGTGATTTATTATCAGATTCTGCTAGGAATGAGTTACTTGTTATAGCTGCCACTAACTATTGTGGCGCTGCTGCAATTTTTATTGTCACTATGCCTTAGGCATCATAGCTATTGCCAAGTTCAGGATTATGTGATATCTCAAAGATCGCTAATATTACTGTAGTGTTATGAAGTGCTTAAATGGTTAAATGTATGCGTTGGGTGATAGAAGGCAAAAATAACTCCCTAGTTTTTTATTGAGATGGTAACATATAAATTACTCCTGCTAATTATTTCTCCATTATCACACAATATTTACTTGGGTTGGCATTTTAAAAGGCATTCTTTATGCTTCCCTAAGACAGGCATGCATGACTGAATACATCTTAGGAAAGTCATGTCTTTAAAAGGAACTTTAATGTATTGAAAATCTCTACGGACTCATTCGTTTAATCCCTGATTTTAATTTCAGGTCATACAGTCTGATGTTCGATAATTTAGCGGATGGAAGATTTCAGTATGACGAAGCGTTGCAGAAATTATTTGAAGATTGTAATTTGTTAAGATTAGTTATATAATGACATTAACTATTTAGTTCAAACAATTTAAGTTTATTTTTTAAGTTATTGTGATATTAATATTTTGGAAGTACTTCCTTTTGTTTGTTAAGATTTAACGAGATATATTACGGTTTGATAAATTAATATTGATATGTTTTGTTATTTGCACTATTTTTTGATCGAATGTAGTAGCAATTATTAATGGTGGCTAAAAGGGAATATTGTAGCCATTATATTACTATTAAAGATGACTTTTAGTGGCAATGTAATTGAATTTACAAGCTATTAAAATTGACGCTAAAAAAGCATAATAATACGTTTTTAGAAGATATATTGTTGCCACTCTAATTGCCACAAAACAATTACTGCTAAAAGTATGGACTTTTAGCGAAAAATATTTTAATTTTAGCGGCTATAAAAATGGACGTTATAAGAGCATTATTAGCCTTTTTTAAAGTGGGTTTAGCAGCTATCATAATTGCCGAAAATATTTGCCGTTAAAGAAATGTGATTTAGCGGCTTCAGCGGCTAAACATCAATTGCCGATAAATCATATAACGGCTATTGTTATTGCCGCTAATGCTATTTTTTATTGCTGCCAAAGGCCTTTTTTGTAGTAGTGTATACACAAATGGGCTACTTGGAATCCATTCTCCTTTGATCATTCCTACATAGGCATAAAGAGCAGGAAAGCAAGAAAGATTGAAAATTCTATCACGATAGCAATTTTGACTAAAGATATTGAACTGGTACTTGTGCATTTGTATTACTTCCTTTTTTTCATGAAAACCTTTTACTACATTGTATAGAGAAATTATTTTTGAAGCTTTTAGGGAGAACAACTTTTTGTTGTTAGAAGGCAAATTTGTGGTTATTGGCATCAAGTGTGTCATCCTACCCAAAGATAGAGCACTATGTTATGTTGGCAGCGGTTGAAGTCCACCATTATAACAGAAGTGAATTTATCTTTTTTTATGTCATGCCGGTTTTTACGTACGGTAAGAGTTGGTGTAAGAGGACTGATGCATCTTCTTACTACTGTATCTCATACCTAATTTTGAATTAATCTGTCTAATCCCTTTCGCCTGCAATAGTATTTGTAACATACTTTTATTGTCATTTTCAGTTGTTCATTGTGGAGCAATGTGTCAACAGGTTGCACGACAAAATATGTATTCCAAGTAATTGACTGCATTGGAGAAGAGAAGGATGTGTGAGCTCATCAAAACTCATAATTCTCAAAAAAATAATTATTTATATTAGATACAAGTACTCACTGGAATATTGAATTCAAAGATCAGTGGTCATACTTTACACTTTATCTGTATGAGTAGTTCTAATTAATTGAGTTATGTTAGTGTAAGATAGTAAGAAATGTTGGCCATCAGGACCTTACTAACTTATGATGTGATGCAATTTGTAATTTCTTCTATCTAATTTGTATTTCTATATCAGCTTGGATGTAATTATGGTATCGTAACGACGGACTTTGTGCAGTAATAAGCCATATGTTTCAAGATTATATTTTTCGCATTAAAGTCACAACGAAGCACTTAGTTCTTCCGGAGCTCCAGAGAGCTAGACATATCTATGGCACTTCTTAATATAAGGTATTGAAATTAGTTGTTTGTTGTCTGTGGTTTGTCAAAACAGTAATATAATGTAGGTCATTAACAAAAGAGTAGGCTTTTGTCTCTCAAAGAACTATTAGAACAGGTACGGTGTAGTGTGCCAGCCTTCAATTTCTCAAGCTAATAGACATGTACTGATTATATTCGTAATTGATTAAGGAATGCTTTAAAAAATATAGTTGTAAAAAAATCTGTTTTAACTTCTCAAAATTTTGTTTAATTTAGAAAATAATAGTTTGATATTACTTATGTTCGCGGCAAATTCACTAGTTTTTATATAAAGGAAGGGACAAACCTGTTGAATTTGATGTACGGAGAAGAATGAAGTTTTCTGTTGCAAAAAAACTGATAAATCGCTGCTCTTGCCAGAGGCAGACTAGCGGAAAGAATTGGGAAAGACTTCTAATTTAGGGCTTTTAGTAATATTAAAAAGTTTACTTTTAAATTCAATGTTTTTAATTCCTTTTTAAAAAGATGTGTTTTGGGTTAACGCCTCAACCAAAAAAACTCGCCTCAACCACAAAATTCGCCCAGACATACGCTCCAAACTTATGGGGGTACGCCTTACGGGACTTTCGCCCCCCACCATCGTCTCGGGACGTTTTTGGTACGCCTCACCCCGGGCTCGCCCCAGAAACACTTTTTAAAACACTAATTTCATGTTAAGTGAAATATCAAAAGATAAATCAGTGTCGGCTCTATGGCGAAGCAAGTAAGGCACTTGCTTTATCCCCAAATTTGGAGGGGGCCCATTTTTTAACAATAATAGAATTATGACTTCTTTAAAAAAAAGATAGAGTACTTTTAGTAGAAAAGTAAATTTGAGAAAGATAATTTTATTAAATTTAAATAATCAATGTCAGAAGGATTATTATGGGATGTATGAATAGTTGTAAATTATTACACTCTCTTTCTTATTTATTTTACGTCATAATCTTGCTTTTCCTTCTCGCATAAGATTGTATACTTTCTCTTTAATTTCCTTATTACTTTCTTTCTCCGAGAGTATAAAAGTGCAACAGTTCAACAGTTTTACTGGTAAAAATTTGAGATAATTAGATGACGAGAACTTAAAAATATATAGTTACTCCAGTATTGATGGTTTAGACTTACTTTTTAAATTAAAAATATTTTAAAAGATAGTTTAAGTAGAAAATATTACTCTAATCGACACATTCAATCAAATAAAAAAACTTAATTCTTTTTCAAATGCATTTATTTTTTATAAAATAATATTAACATTTCCTATAACAGTTGCCAAATAGAAATAAGTTCTTCAAAATTAAAATTAATAAAATCTTATCTAAAATGAACAATTCTCAAGAAAGATTAAATGAGTTAGCGATATTGTCATTCAAAAACAAAATTATTAGAAGAAATCGATAATAAGAAAATTATTTACAATTTTATATCTCAAAAGGCAAGAAAAAAAAGATTTTTTGGGAAAGATATTTTTTACTTTCTAAATTTAAGGCCCCCAAATAAATTTTGGCCTTAGGCCACTAAAAATGCTTGAGCCACCCCGGATGAAATGGGGCATTAACAAGGTTTATGTCCTCATCCTTCAAATGTATCCCTTCTAAGTAGCAATAAAATTGTGACTTTTTATCTTAAAAAATTTAAAAGAATAAAATAAGGATGAAATGAAAGTTTTGGAGAAACAATAGGGATAGATATTGTTTAAGAACTCTTCAAAATATTACAAGCCTACTTTTACAAGCCTACTTTTAGCTGCTGACACTCAGGTCAGGTCAGGAATATTGAAGGCAAAAGGGCTAGCTTTGTATCACTGCAACTATTAAAATGAAGATATGACACCATTGCTCTTAAATACAAAGCATAATACTTGACTACAGCTGAAAATAAAAAATTCATTACTCATAGCAGTTAGTATATAAAGTTGGACAAGAAACAAATAGGTAAAAAATGGGGTTTCAATCGAAATGGCTCATATCGCTTGTGAATACATATCGAAAGCAAAAATGGAAAGCAATAGATAAACTTGTCAAAATAAGTTAGTACATGATATCCAGCGACAACAACAAAAACAAACTCAGTATAATCCCACAAGTAGAATTTTGGAAAGGGTAGTGTATACGCAAACATTACCCCTACCTCAAGAGTAGAGAGGTTGTTTCCGATAGACCCTTGGCCCAAGGAAAGATGTTACATGATTTCCGCAAAAAATAAAAAGGTTCTCATTCATACATAAACAAATACTAAGTAAGTAATTTAGGAGAGATCAAGCTTTCTGTATACGCAAATCCTTCTTGATAGGTATCATAACGTTGAGGCGATAATCCAAATGGTCCTGTGGATGTCCTAAATACCGTACCATACTGTAGCGGACGTCCACAAGACAGTAAAACTTCACCATTCACAAACATGTATTTCGGTCGGATTGAAGAAAGACCAGTTTCTTTTATTGTAAGCAATTCAGTCCAAGATTCCTTGACACCATAATCTTTCATGACCCATAACTTAAAAGTACACCCCCCCTGATGAATATGAGTAGAATGAAAGCAAATCATTCCTCCCAATTCTGAAATGCCAAGCTGGTCGGTCCCGGAGTTGGATACATAGCACATTCGCTCTAGCACGGGAATCTCTCCGTACACCTCATTTGAAACAGTAAATGACACCACATAACAACCATAAGATGACCGAGTCATATATTGGTACGCACTAAGCCAATGGAATGCACCGTGTACAAATGCCAAAGGATACATAACAGGGTCCCAAAGTGACGACATAACGATTCTCCCATCTGGATGCTTACCAATATTTCTCCAAGAACCACTTTTCAACTCAAGAATTTCATAGGGCATTATGGACTTATCGAGTACATTCCCATCAATCTTAAGGATCTTATAGTCATCACTAGTAACGTCATATCCGATTCCGTAAGTAGAACATCTATTCAAATACTCTGGACGGGGAAGTACTCTTGATTCTCTTGTGGAGGGGTTCCACAGCAAAAAGTGCTCATAAGATCCATCATAAACACCAAGAAAAAACAGCCCATTGCAACAACAATACATTCTGCAACCCGATGGTTTGAAGTTTAAAGGGCAATCAAGTTTTTGTTCATCCTCAACCAGTTGAGCCGACGATAAAGAACAACAAAAGGTATACATATCATGTTTATAAGGCGAATCTTGGCTAAGAAGAAGTTTTTGGGAATTTGGGTCATTCTTGGCATGACTGAGATGCTTCATCTTAAAGTAAGGATCGGATATTAATGTCTTCAAAAATTTTGAAACACATTTTAATTGAACAAGAGACTGCACGGGTAACCTGCTGAGAATGTTCATAAAAATTTCCTCTTCAAAGTGAATTTCCAGGGCCTAGATAGGAAAGGAAAAGTAATCAGATCTTTTTTTCAACTACACATAAATAAGACAATTTCAACCAAGAGTTCAGAAAAGATAAACCTGGAAATTTCTTAATTTCTTCAGTCTAGTATTTACTACTAACAAATAATAAAGAAGAAAATAGCTAGCCATATTATCTTCACGGAAAAACGTTATCTTTAATGTTTTTAAGCATAACCTGGAGAAATGTCTAATCAATCTAAGTCCAACCAATAACAAATTAAACCCAATTGTATGTAAGCAAGTAAAACCAGCTTGAAATCAGAACTCACCTTATCAACATCCGTCTGCTCTGTATTATTATCCAACACACTCTTCCCTGCAATTTCATTTTAGGAAAAAATTATAGTTGAAATAGTGCAGGTGCATTAAAAACACACACACACACAGCAGCAGCCGAAGAAACAGATACCTTTGCAAATCGGATTGGGAAGCACTGATTTCTCATTAAACTTTTGTCTTTTGCTAATAATTTGATTGAAAAGATTATCCTTTATTGTCATTGCAACAGATTTCTTCCTCTTCTTCTGTTGACTTTTCAAATTTTGTATATTTGGAGCAAAACTATTTGCTAATTTTGCCTCATTGGGATTGGACTTCTTCTTCTTCTTCTTCATTTGTTTCATCTTCAGTTTCATTGAAAGATTCTGACTTTTTTGTGGCGCTTCAATTTGAATGCTAGGGCTTCTCTTTACAATCATAGTTAGGGTTCTTTATATTTCTGAATCGGGTCGGTAATGGCTGTCGGGGCCCGGTTCTACCCATTTTGACCTTTCCCATTGTTTAGCTTTAGCATGGAAGTCCATATTCTCCTAGACTCATCTATGCACCTTTTTCGTATCTTTTTAAGTATACTAGTAAACGTTGCCCGTGCTGCGCACGGGCCCAATAAATGTATGCTAAATACTATAGAAAAATTACCAGTTATGTCCATTTATAAGTAGCTTATTATAAAATTGGCCAATTGATAAAATATTATTAATATTAGCCAAATTAGCCAATTAGCTATTTGTAGGAAAAAAATATCAATTTTTTGCTTTGTTTTGAGTGGGTGTTATTAGAATAGATTGGGCACAACTTAAAAAGCTTGAATCTCAGTTTTGGGATGATTTGGTGAAGTTTTGAGGTGGTTTGTCGAAGTAAAAGCTGAACATGAAAAAAAATAATATGCGTATCACACTGTGTATTATTTGTGTATCACATATGTATTATGTCTGTATCAATTATGTATCACATGTATATCCATGTATACATGTGTGATACATGTTTGATACATGTGTCACAAAAGACTTTTTTGAACTCGATTTAATTACGAATTTTGATACAAAACCAATCCAAATCACCTCCAATCTTCCTCAAATTTTGTATATTGACTTATCTATATATTTTCAATGAATTTCAACTATACCCATTGAAAAAATTCCTTTTTTGTTTAGATTTTTGGAATATTGTATAGATTTTTGTATTTCATCACCTTAATTGCTACCCCGTCTATGAAATTTCCTTTCCGTCTTGTATCTAATGTTGCTAATCACGCTTAAAAATATGGAAGGTGATTTTTGCATGTGATTCTTTGAGAGAAAGAACCCTATTATTTGGTTTTTCAATTTTTGTTGGCTAGTTTTAGTAAGTCTATGACTAATGGCTAGAGGTTGGTAAGCTGACATTTATTTGGAATATTTGTGTAAGTTTTCCAATACTATACCATAATTTTTGGGAGCTTCATACTGATTGACAGTTATTATTTTCTTTTTAGTTGGTATACACAAAATAGACACTAATGATACATGATTGTACCACGTTATATATATATATATATATATATAAAATACATTTGACGAATATTTTTAGCTTAAGTAATTGGATGGAGGACTATTTAGGTTAATTCTTCATATTCTTCATACTTTTTTATTGTTAAAGAACTTTTTGTTTTAAGAGTCCATCTCCAAAGAATCCTAAAGTTAATCTTAAACCACCTAAAATAATTGAAAAGCAAAAAATTAATAATTTTGCTTGTCCATACTATTACCTGAAATTCAAATTTTAAAGGGAGTCTGCTTTATGATCATGTTGTGCTAATTAACATGAGCAATTTTTTTTGCTTAACTTATGCTGAATGATACAAAGATTCTTTTTCTAATGTAAAAATTACATCTCGTGACTTCTATGTTCTCTATGCTTAACTTTGCTGAATGGTACAAAGATTTCGTTTTATAACTTAAGAAATTACATACCATCTCTTCTATGTTCTCTCTGCGAGTTTTTGCTTCTAAAGTTCTTATCTTATTTTCTTCGTCTCTTTCTCTGTTTTTATAGATGTTTTGCTTCTATCAAAGGTGCTCCTGCAACTATCTGCACTGTCATTTTCTTGTATATCTTTGTAAGGTAGTTAATTTTCTTTACATTTTCTTTAATATGTTTTGAATATCAAAATAATTTTTGACTATAGTTTAATCAAAAAATTAGGTTTAATATGTGTCCTTAGTCTCTAATCGCTCCTCTTGGTCTTAACTTTGGGCTTCTGTTATGTAAGTGTTTATCTTTCTGAACTTTTTCTTTCCTCAATTATACAAATTGCAATTTGTTTCCTTTGTGGATTTTGTATCACTTTCATATTAATGTCTTATATTCATTGGTTCTTGATGTTGTATCAACTTTTCTAACAAGAAGAACTTCGGGGTTCGACTGAGTTTTTATGCTGCCCAAAGTCTCCATAGCATCGCAACGCCCATCATCAGAAAAGAAGCTTAACACAAATCAAACCTGGTTTCTTTGTCTTTTGCAGTTCTATTTCGGCCAAAAAGGACATACTATTAATTTTTATATACTCCGATTTTACAAATGAGTATGCTAAAGGCGGTGAAATTTAATTTGCAATGAAGGATACAAAAATGAGGTTCTTTTGTATACTTTTTAAAGTTTACGTTGGAGAAAAAAACATTATAAAGCACATGTACTAAGATAGTAGTGAATTTATGAGAGCATGTGTCACTTTCATGTGACATCATCAACATTAATGCCTTTTTGGACGTTGAAACAAGGCTGTACTATTAGTTGGATTTACAAAAATGTACAAGTTCATTTACCGTTAAAAAAAGCAAAGTAGGGGCAAAATGAAACTCAAAAAATTGCAGCAATTCAATCTGTTACCCGTACAAGGATACAGTGGGAATTAGAAGAAATAATACTGATTTTTCAGCAAAAAGTCACGTAGACCAGACAGTGCAATACAGCTCGGCAAGGAAAGACTGCAATCCCAAATATACCCATACGCCAAGCAGGCATATTGCCGGAGAGGTGCCTGTGTTCCCTCTTCTAATAAGTAGGATTATAGTTTTCTACTACTATACTATTTACTATCATCTTATCATAATAACAGTAATTAAAAAATAATATGATATGATATATATTTATTAAATAATATATATAATATTACTTTACTTACTAGTATAGCAAGTATTTTATTTATATATTATATTATTATATATATATTACTACTATTAATAATTAATAAGAGGGAATGAGAGGAGCTTCCGGTCAATGTGAATTGACATCAAAACCAAGTCACTTCGGTCCCTGATCACACCCAACTATGCCTTATAAAAAGGACTCTGCGGACGTTGCAAATATAACCCGAGTATTATGCCCAGGGTCGAATCCACAGAGAGTTAACCTATCAACCGCTATCTTCAGACCCACTAAGTCTTCAGAACCAACTTCTCAAATATTCAAATTCTCAGTTGAGTGTTCTTTAACAACTATCTTGCAAGTAACTAATGGTTGTAACTAAATTAATAAGGTTGTAAACAATTATGAGAAAAAGCTAAGGCAATGATTTCCCCTATTGATGGAATCCCTTCTGTTTATGCTCATACAAATTTACCCACACATCTCTATCAATCATGAACGCTAATCTTACCGCAATTCTCTGCTCGAGTAATCACAGTAATCTACTATTGCACTCTCCCGAGATACACTGGCTTACTTTATTTAGCACAATTCACTTAGAATACACCCAAGGCTTCGTTATCCCTAATTCCGCCTTTAAACCCGCAATTATAGATTCCTCTAGTAATCTAGGAGTGGTGTTGTTCAACAATACCCTAAATATGCATTNGGGGGGGGAGTTATTGTCTATCGTTGGCCTCTATGGTAGAATCAGTCGGGGGACCTAAGAAGCGGTGGTTTACCCTACGCCAAATGTCAGCAGTTCGAGTCCGCTTATCTCCAGCTCGTGAACTTAGCCTATACAAAGCTTTATGATAGCACCCAATTTTTCCAGTTCGGCGATTCGATCTATGATTTATCATTCATGGACGTTGATAAGATTCATCCATTTAGCAGCACCTTAGGATGGAATAGCCTTAAAAGTGAAGGGCGAGGTTCAAACAAGGAAAGGCTTACGGTGGATACCTAGGCACCCAGAGACGAGGAAGGGCGTAGTAATCAATGAAATGCTTCAGGGAGTTGAAAATAAGCATAGATTCGGAGATTCCTGAATAGGGCAACCTTTCGAACTGCTGCTGAATCCATGGGCAGGCAAGATTTGAAACATCTTAGTAGCTAGAGGAAAAGAAAGCAAAAGCGATTTTTGTAGTAGCAGCGACCGAAATAGGAGCAGCCTAAACCGTGAAAACGGGGTTGTGGGAGAGCAATACAAGCATCGTGCTGCTAGGCGAAGTAGCCCGAATGCTGCACCCTAGATGGAGAAAGTCCAGTAGCCGAAAGCATCACTAGCTTATGCTCTGACCCGAGTAGCATGGGGCACGTGGAATCCCGTGTGAATCCGCAAGGACCACCTTGCAAGGCTAAATACTCCTAGGTGACCGATAGCAAAGTAGTACCGTGAGGGAATGGTGAAACGAACCCCCATCGGGGAGTGAAATAGAACATGAAACCGTAAGCTCCCAAGCAGTGGGAGGATCCAGGGCTCTGACTGCGTGCTTGTTGAGAATGAGCCGGCGACTCATAGGCAGTGGCTTGGTTAGGGGAACCCACCAGAGCCGTAGCGAAAGCGAGTATTCATAGGGCAATTGTCACTGCTTATGGACCCGAACCTGGGTGATCTATCCATGACCAGGATGAAGCTTGGGTAAAACCAAATGGAGGTCCGAACCGACTGATGTTGAAGAATCAGCGAATGAGTTGTGGTTAGGGGTGAAATGCTACTCGAACCCAGAGCTAGCTGGTTCTCCCTGAAATGCGTTGAGGCGCAGCAGTTGACTGGACATCTAGGGGTAAAACACTATTTTGGTGCGGGCCGCGAGAGCGGTACCAAATTGAGGCAAACTCTGAATATTAGATATGACCTCAAAATAACAAGGGTCAAGGTCGGCTAGTGAGACGATGGGGGATAAGCTTCATCGTCGATAGGGAAACAACCCGGATCACCAGCTAAGGCCCCTAAATGATCGCTTAGTGATAAAGGAGGTAGGAGTGCAGAGACAACTAGGAGGTTTGCCTAGAAGCAGCCACCCTTGAAAGAGTGCGTAATAGATCACTGATCGAGCACTCTTGCGCCGAAGATGAACGGGGCTAAGTGATCTAACGAAGCCGTGGGATGTAAAAATACATCGGTAGGGGAGCGTTCTACCTTATTGAGAAGCCTCCGCGCGATCGGTGGTGGACGAAGCGAAAGCGAGAATGTCAGCTTGAGTAACGCAAACATTGGTGAGAATCCATTGCCCCGAAAACCTAAGGGTTCCTCCGCAAGAATTATCCAAGGAGGGTGAGTCAGGGCCTAAGATCAAGCCGAAAGGCGTAGTCGATGGACAACAGGTGAATATTCCTGTACTTCCCCTTGTTGGTCCCGAGGGATGGAGGAGATTAGGTTAGTCGAAAGATGGCTATCGATTCATGAACGTAAGGTGTCCCCTGCTTTGTCAAGGTAAGAAGGGGTAGAGAATATGCCTCGAGCCAATGTTTGAATACCAGGTGCTACGACGCTGAAGTAACCCATGCCATACTCCCAGGAGATTTCCCAATATCCATAGTTCAAACAGCCATTTACGTAAATCAATAGTTGTAAGATATCTAATGAAACAGTCGCTGGAATTGAGATCTTATTCAAAGAGAAATATCTCAAATATCTGGAGTTTCTTTTTGTATATTATATGGATGACCCGATCCGGAAGGACCATGATTGGGAATTGTTTGATCGTCTTTCTCTGAGGAAGAGTTGAAATAGAATCAACTTGAATTCGGGACCGCTATTCGAAATCTTAGTGAAACACTGGATTTCTTATCTCATGTCTGCTTTTCGTGAAAAAATACCAATCGAAGTGGAGGGTTTCTTCAAACAACAAGGGGCTGG